>NC_142405.1:7992912-8144622 GCF_059441095.1 Idiotropiscis lumnitzeri | reverse complement strand
TTTCTCAGACTGTTTGGCTCACTTTTCTCTGAGCAATGTTCATTAATGGCATTAGAAGAGATCTGGGGCCTTTGGCTACGCTGGGCTCCTGTTGTATATTATCGAGGTTCTACGTCAATTTATTTGAGCCGGATGACAGTTATACCACCAAATCACAGGTGAGGACTGGCATGCTAAATTTGGACTTTTACTCCAATGCTTTACAGAGCAGTTTTGTACTTCAAGTAGCGATTGGTTCATATTGCTTGTTTCAAGCATTTTTCTCAAGCAAAAGTTATGCTAGTTGGCACTGAGTTAAACATTTAACGTACTCTCAAACCACCCGATTTAAGGCAATTACTTTAATATTTGAACATTGATTAACGGCTTAAGTTTTCATTTATTTGCATGCAAAAGTGATGGTTAATTGGTTAGCATTGTTTTGCTAACTCCTAGGATTTACAGCATTGTTTTATTCACTGGGTAAATATGTAATGTCTCTCTACTGCTGCCTACCGGAGCTCCTATGTTATGCCACCTCAACCGTGCATCCTCCATTATTGTGCTAAATATAGTTTGAAAAAACATTTTAGGAGAAGGTCTTAGAACGTGTTAAATAATTAAAGGAACACTGTTATATAACAAATACGCATGCAATACAGTTGTAACTCACTATTTGAGAGCATGTATCTGAACACACAAATTTATCGTGAGCACATAAAATGCATTATCCCATTACATTTTAATGTGGGTCAATTATAAGTAAAATGTGGCTATTCCTGGCCCGGGTCGGTTCCGCCTTGGTGACCCCTAAAGGTACTAGACAAAAGGAAGAATTTTCTTCTGGGGAAATATAGTACGGCTCTTCACCGCCACCTGCCGCAAATACCCTGCAATGACACCACGGCTGTGTTTCCCTTTTTATTCATCATACAATAAGTATTTAAACGTCAAATGAAACATGCTTAATGTGTCATTATTGTTAGGGTATTACTAATCAAACTCAGTAATAGAAACTGAATCGAAGGCTTTCCAAGTGCAGAAACCCATATGGAATATGTCCTGGGTTTGGTCTGCCAGGTGTCGATCTAAAAGTCGAATTTCTACGCTTATAGCGAATCAAAAAGTCATAAACATGATATTAGAAACACAAAATGAACTAGTTGACGATGTTGAAGTTGAAATATTGTCATAAATTGTCAGCATTGTCAGTGCTTAACATCCTTATGGAAAGATATCTGGTACATTAACCTTGCCCAATTCCGAAGTCTTACGGGTGTCGCCGAAGTCACACCGACTCCCGCCCAGTTTGCTTCGCATCTCGCTGACCAATTTGTCGTCATCGCAATCATGGTGGACATTATGGTCTTGATGTTCTTCGCCATTATGGGCCTCGTCTTCCTGTCGTACATCATCTACATGCTGTGAGCATGATGACTGTCCCGTGGAGGACGACCAAAAGGAAGAGGAGGAAGAGGCGCCTATGCCTTGCATCCCTGCTGCCTCCATCACGGACGAGGGTGAGGATGCGTTTAACGGCATTACGTGAATATGCACTTTTTTGTCGCTTCTACCCTAAAAACATTGCACTGATTTTTTTCCATTGCGTAGAAAATAAAATTGTGAAGTATGTCCAAATAATTTTGTTGTCAGGTGAAGTAACTGCGCCTCATCTGTTTCATGGATGACAACCAGTGGCTGGACCATGAAGGCTTCTCCATGCACAAGCTAACAGATGGACTCTCCCGAATGATTGAATTAGCTCCTCATGTTTTTGTGGCAAATGAGCACAATACGGGTTAGAAGCATCTCAGTGGAGCATCCACAGTGGTGTAAAACTCACTAGTTATTGATATTTTTAGTTGCACACACGCATGATCACCATTGAGTTACCCCCAAAGCTCATTTGTTGTCATAATAAGATTGTTTAATGATTTTGTGTTCAATAAAGATGACTCTTAAGAAAGCCGTGTGTGGTGCTTTTTTGCCAGCATGGGGCTCCCTTGACTTACGTTGCAATCCATTAAGAGTCACTTTGTGTATATGTGTGGAAAAACATTTTAAAAAAATCCATGTTATCGTCCATCTTGACTCTTTTTGTTAACATGGTGACATCACTCTAAATGCAATTAAGGCCTTACTGGTATGATAATGTTGAATAATTGGTATGGAAATAAATGGTAATTTTGTTTCATTCACATTTTCAACCTTTAAAATATAAACACATTGAGTTCATGATGGTCTAAAAATAACATTCTACTTAATATTGTGTTTGTTGAATAAGGATTAAGCAGATGAATCGATCAGTTTTCATCAATCTCAAGGTACTGTCATTTTGTATTGCACCGCCCTCTGGTGCCCACTAAAATTGACGGCTTGCATTGTGAATGTCACGTGACCAAGCCCAAAACACTAAGTGAGCCTCAACTTCATTCTCTTTGAATGCGCGCGCGCGCGTGTGCGTGCGTGCGTGTGTGTGTATTTTAGAGTACAACTATGTACAGTGCTATTGTTTTAAATTTTTATGGGCTAGATGGAATGGATTAGAGGTGCTGCTATTTGCGTCACTGGAGAACGATTATTTGATATGCGTGTATGGTTGCAGAACGAATTAGTCATACCTCAAGGTACCACTGCATTTTTTCGCCTGCGGTCCACCTGAACCTTCTTCCCACCTGTTATTCAAGCACATCACGTCCGACTTAGACATGTGTGCACGGTGCCGAGTGAAGCGGGAACTTGTTGTGTGCGTGTTTGTGTGCGTGTTGTCCCTCTTCTGAAGTTCCTGTTATTTGCTTGGTAGGAGTTTCCTTGGGAAGGATGTGTTGCTTTCCACCCTCGCGCTCACCAAGAATGGCCGAGCCTCCACAAAAGAGGACTACATGTCCCAACATGCTTTCTTCAAAAGCCCCTCTCTCGGGGCGTGGCTTGTAAATCCACCCAATTGCGTTGCTGCAATTAGGTTGCTGTCGTCAATGGCAACAGAGGTTTTTAGGCAAGCATGAGCGGGACAGCTTGAGCGGGAGCCACAACTTGAGCCCCGGCCAATCAGAAGACGGCCGCCCTTCCCGCTGCTTCCCTCTGATTGGCTGGCCTAACCCTCTGCAGCGGGAAAGGGGGAGGGGGGAAGGAGCATAGGCAAAGAGACGAACTGCAATGTGTGTGTGTACTACGGAAGAGAGCGGGAGTCATTTTTTTTTGTGGCGAGGATTTCCATCTGGAAACGGGACAAACCGCGAATAAAACGCGGTGGAGAGTTGTTGGGAATACCGCGCGGAAAAGAAGACGAACCCCGGGAGCGTGGGGAGTCGCCATGGCGCGCTGAAATCATGGAGCAGGTGAGGATGCAAAGGGGAGAGGAAAGGGAAGGGTACCATCTCATTTCTTGCGTGACAACGCCACTTTGCTGCCATTCATCCCTCTGACGTCCCTGAGAGAGGTAACGGAACCTCCGTAGATGTTCATACAAGTGTGTGCATCCCATGACCTCATCCCGCATCCCGCCCGGAAGCTGTGTGGTGTGTGGGGGACACGCCCTGGCACGGCCCTTCAGTTCATGCCGGTGGTCCCAGCGGTGTCTAACCTGTCTCGTAAGCCTCTCATTACAGAAGTGGCGATGATGTCATCAAGTGATGCTCGCCAGAGTGTTATGAATGAGTGTTGCACATCTACACTTTATTAGGTACACGTGCACACGCTAATGCATTATAATGTTGCTGTTTAGTGCACGTGTGGACCAAATTGTGCTTGTTATTTTTATCTGAACTAAACAGACAAAATAATATTTTTTGGTTATATTTATCACAGTCCATTGGAAAAAAAGCGCTGTTTTAATCCAAAATATGCAGATAAAAGTATTAAGCGCTGTACTGCAGTGTGAATGTAATTTTTTGAGATTTTAAAAATATTTTTTGATGTCCAAAATATTTCGCCTTTTTTATTTTCACGAAAAACTGACACAAATTGCAGATTGCATTCATAAAAACACAAGGTGAATTTTTATATTTTTCAATGCAAAGGATGTCACCCAAATTGTCCTTGTTCTTTTTTTTAATTTGAATGTGAAACAGACAAAAACAATATTGTTTTTTCTTATGATGTGGAAAAATCCCCCTAAAAATATATACAATGTGCTGAATCTGTCAATCCATTAATTTTCTTTCAGAATTTTTATATTTAAATATATTTTATACTCTAGAGCTAAAGCTACAAATGCTGTTCAATTTGAGTCTATCCACCCAAGGAGTAAGGTACTGTCTACAAGAACAGTCTGAAATTGTACGATTCCTCACTCGCACAACTTATTGATCAGTCCAAATGTCGTAAAATGTTTTTACCTTTCTATGTAGGCAAATGTAGATGTTGTAAGGGGTGGCTACTGCTTTCCCATCTTTTGCATGTGTACCTAATATTGTGTCCTGTTGTTTCACCAACAAAACAATAGCGGTGTAGCTTACAGGACAATATAGCGCACAGGAAACTAAATGCTATTTATAAGTTGCTGACTGCTGTCATTCGAGTGCAGAATAGCGACGTCATGGCCGAATATGGTTGTGCTGCACCCTGTGGGTCATGTGACTCAGGATTATTATTGTTGTTTAACAGCAAGGACGCTAAAGCTTTATCGTCGCCTTGTGTTTCCTTTCTCTGTGGGCGTGTGTGTGTCGAAGATGACTCACAAGTATAAACATGCTTCGTGACATGAGGGTAAATAGTTTCCAGGCAGAATTCCCACACGCGCACGTGGAAACCAACTTGCATTGGTTAGCCGCGCTAGAGTAATGTTGTAGTAGCTTGATGTACATGTGTCATCAAAGATGTCAAAATATGGTTTGACACCAGTTAGCACCAATTTAACACTAGTTTAGCACAAGTTTGACACCGGTTCGAGAACAGTTTAATACTAATCTCATACTAGTTTGACAGCAGTTTCACAATGGATAAGCATCAGTTCAGCACCAGATTAAGACCAGCATTTTACCGGTTTGCTGTAGTTAAACACCTGTTTAATCCTGGTTTGGCACCAGTTCGTAACAGTTTAACGCTATTTAAACAGTAGTTCGGCTTTAACTCTAGTTTAGCACCATTTTAACACTACTATAGTTTAAAACTTGTTTAACAACAGTTTCACTTTTGCGCCACTAGTTTGACAGCCATTTAGCAGCAGTTTTAGCACCAATACTACACAAATTTAACACCAGTTTAAAAAACGTTTGACACCAGCGCCAATTTAAGACTAGTCTAGCACCACTTTTACTTTAGTTAGCATCCGTTTGCACTAGTTTAGCACCAGGTTTTTCAATACTGGAGCAGACTTTTTTCAAATCAGACCAAACCTGACCTAGAGCAGCTACGTAATTTGAATTGAATCATTTAAAGGAAGTGAGTGACTGAACCGGACACCGGTGACCATAGCATCTATGCTAAGCTAAGTTAGAGTGAGTGTGCGAAGGAGTGTAACGGGTGGGCACAAAATTAGGGCCAGCGCCCTCTTTCTGCCACATCCTTCTGGATGGAAGCGGGGGACAAAGGATCGCCGGTCAAAGGAATGATTGAAACGTCAACATTGCTTATAGTCAGCGCAGTTTTTCGGTCAATAGTCATTAAGGTCGACCTGGACGAGCTGACCACATGCGACGGGAGAGAGAAAATCTTGGATTTCATGGAGGAGAGTACTGTACAAAAGAAACACACAGCACTTCAAGATTACGAGACAAGTTTACTTGCTGTGTCTCCATACCACTGTATGATTACGATGCGGGCACATTGTTGTGTTTCACATCGCACGATTACTCCAATGTGAACGAGTGCAGGAAAGACGCGCCAAATAAGTTACAACTGTCCCAGTAGGTGAGAGGGGATGTGAACAAAATTGCGCGAGGGCAGGATGACGGAGAAGAATGAGTGTGTTTGTGCGCCTCATGGTGGAACAGGTGGTCTAATCCGCCCCCCCCCCCCCCCCGCCCCCTCCCTTCCACCGCAGTAACATCCCCCTGAGCCCTCCCCAATCAAGTCCCAAGCCTCTCATCTTTGTACTCTTTGGAATGTCTTGTTGTTTTGTTCAGAGGCAGTGGAACGATTTTGAAAAATTATCTAATCGATTGCGATTTATTAGCCAAATATTTTTTTCAAGGTCTTCTTCCCATGTATTTATAAACAAATACAAGCAATAAATTAAATCTGTTTTACGATAAACACTATGGAGATTATTAGACATAATATTTGGTTTTACAGATTAAATTTACAGTAAAATTAAATCAAATGGACCATGAATTCATATGAAAAATGTTGTAAATATTTTGACACGCATATCTTTTAAGTGTTCACCACGTAGATCAATTTTAATTTGATTAATTGTTCATGCAGCGGTACAAGTGAGATATGCTGCTTTTATAATTTATTTTTCAATTAATATTTTACAATATAGTGCTATTTATCTTTATCAGAAAGAATATTGAAATTGATTAATGTGCTGTGTAAATTTGTTTGCGAGTAAATTTGTTTACGGCCTCAGTCTGAAATCAACATGAACTTGTATGCCGGGGTATCACTTTGCAGTGGTGTGTGAGTGCGCGATGCGAGCGTAGCGTGTCAAGTACAGTACAGCGTCCGTGTTCTTAATATGCAGGCAAAGGCCAATGTGGTGGATGCCTGCAGGCGTGCACAATGGGCAGATTGTCCCAGGCCGGAAAAGTAGGACACTCGTCGTTCCAGGAAATAAACAGCTCCCGGTTCACTCCAGCCTATGACCTAGGACCACTATTACTTTGTATCTCGCAGAGTGTGTGAGTGAGAGTAAGCGCGCGGAGGGGTAGTCAACCTGTTAGCTTTGGATGTAATTAGTTAGCGAAGCATTTGATTTTTTAAAAAACATCTTTTTTTTAATTTAATGTTATTTTATTGTCAGTAAATATAATTTATATTTGTCATTTTATTTTGTTTTATTTTATCTATTTCCACTTTTTTCGCCTGGTCATTTTAGGCATTTATATTTACATATTTTACACGTTATATATTTTATTTTTAGTCATCTATTACCAACATTATCACTCACATTTTCATATTTGTTGAAGCATAATTATTTGTTATATTGTAAGTGATATGTATAGATGTATAAAACTGTAGCGAGCAGCTCATTATAATGCAGGAATCTTTTTCTTTTTTTTTTTTACTTTTATTTTTATTGACCTTATTTTTATTTTCACTTGTAATGTCTGTCTTGCTCATTTTTGCTCAGAAAACCTATTATCATTTGTATTTATTTGACTCCATTTTTATTATTCATTTATATATTTTTTAGATGTTATCCATCTAAAGTGTTCTATCAAACTAGTTGACCTTGGAGCAGAAGAACACATTTTCAGATCGCTCAGCCTCATCTGGTTTGAGTTGCTCTCCATTGCGCCCTCGTGTGGCGCAACTATGTATCTTCCAGTGTGGTGGGGATTATCTCTTTCGTCCCTGCATGAGCAGCAAGTGAGCAGATGGTGTGCTCTTTTTGTTTTGCTGACTTCAGACCGACTAGTTCTTTATTTTATTGCATGGGAATCACTTTTTCTAATTTAAGAGTGCAATTTTAAGCAGACTTTCACCGTCATGATCAACAAACTACAGCAGCACAGTATTCCTAATTAGTCATTAAAAAAAAAACAAGACATTTATGAGTTTTATTCTTAAACAGTATATTTGATATTATTGTAAGCCACGGTAATATTATAAACACTGCTGTAAAAAGTAGGAAAGTAAAAATAAATAGTAAATACCTAAATAAGAATTAAAATGTATTACAGCGATTACATGTGGTCTTGTGCAAAAAAGTTAAATACAACCGAACTGTACTTAGGCAGTGATTCTTTTGTGTACCACCCTGAACTGGTTGCCAGCCAATCGCAGCACTGAGAATCACTACAGTGATATTATTATACATTTTGCCTTGAATGGTTGCTTAGTTGATTTATAGGTATTATTATTAGTGTCAGACTTATTAATCAGCCGGCCAATTTAACAGACTGATTTTAGATAACGAAAGAAGTGGCAGATTTTTACCCAAATTCTTATTGCCGGTATTTATTATTATTTATTTTTTTATTCCACATTAACACATTACAGTATTTTATTGGAGTACGCGTTAAAGTTTGCATTACTATTTTTTTTAAAATTAGTGATGCAAGTAAACCTTTCAAGAGGAATCTTGAATGAATTAAAGGTTAGGTTCAGCAACAGGTGGATTTTATTTTCCGGAAACGTTAGAGCTGTAATTTATAATGCATGGAAAAATCCGTACTTTGCAAGCTTTTTAGAGGTCTGACTCAAAAACCAAAAAATAAATAAAATATCTGACATAAAAGTGAAGACTTTTTTTTAAATGTATCAAAAATACGCACGAAGCCATCTCTGATTAAAATGTGTTGTTGACCAGTGTGATACATAATTAAATCAAAAAATGAGAATAATTTATTTTGTTCTTTTTAAATAGATATCTTGACAAATACAAATAAATACAAACAACTTATTGTTTTATTATTTAAAATAAACCATTTTACAAATAGGGTATGTTTTAATTTTTTTTAACTTTTTTATTTGAATTATTTACCTCCATATATAAATAGCCTGATCCATAAAAGTTTTCTTTTCCAGGCATATTTTTCCAGACGTGGCACGTGTGCCTCTGTTTTCCCGTAAGCATCATCCATTCCATATGAGTTATTATTATGACACCCGTGAAGGGATTGTTCCTGACTCACTGACTCAAGCGGCGAGGTCGCGCGATGTAAATATTGTCAGCGATAAAGAGACAAACGGCTTCCTGAATATGACTCCCGGACAAACGCTTTGTCCGGGAGTCATATTGTCCCATCGCCGCAGGAAGTGACGGCGCGGCATGGACAGGAAGCGGAGTTGTGAAAGGTGCTGCGGCGGCGCTCTAAAGCGGCAGGAAAGTGGCGGCATGGCTACTGGAACGATGAGTAACCCTCTGAGTTTATTTTCATCCTTACAAGAAAGGCGAGAGGAAGGGGAAGTTTTTGGGGGATTTAGAGCTATTTCTAGCAACAGGTGACATTTATAGGAACTGCAGAATAGCCCAAATTGTCCCTTAAACTTTTTTTTTTTTTTAATAATTTGCCCATGACACAATTGCAAATAAAATAGAATCAAAACAATCCCATTTTAAGTGTACAGGCAATGTTTAAAGTGCCTGTAAAGTGAAAATAAATGTCTAAATTTGAAACACTTTATCTATTTAATCAAAAAAATGTTCAGTTATTATTTTTTAATTTTCCAATGTCATTTATTACACTTTTGGAATAGGTTGCAATTTATTTTATTTCATGAAATAAAAAAACTCAGAAATAAATGCAATGTTGGTTTTAGTCAATATCGCTTTAAATCAATTCAATATCCTTTCATTTTTAAAAATTAAATTAGATGAATTTATTCTATATTATTTCTTGAAATTCTCCTCCTCTCCCTCCCCTTACCATGTTAGGAGGTGTGGCTAATTTTATGTCACCAGTGTCCCGCATGAGCAGTCGCCAGTGGAGGGAAGCGTGCGGTCAAGCGTCTAAAGGCTCTGAAGCTTGTTTACGGCGTCCGGCTCAGCGTGGGATTACGTAATGGCTCCCTCGGCGACTCTCTGAATGGAGGGCGGGAGACGCTGATTTGGTCGACCACCCCCTCGAGGTGGGTCCAGCGCTCAGGATGCGTCGGCTCACATCGCTGTCATATTAGGCTTTGCACTTAAATTGCTATGCAGGCCTGAGGCTGTGTGTCAGTCGCTGACCCGCACAAGCAGTCTTGTGCAAAAGTCTTGGGACACCACAAGCTTTGTTGTTCAGCCTGCTCAATCGCAATATGTGTGGTCTTTGGGTCCGCAGGCTCCCTCTAGTGCACCGTGTATGCATCACCACCTCGGTACCATTCAATTGTATTTAACTTTTCAGTACACAACTGCACATTTTTTTAAGAACTCTTTGTTTTTTAACTTTAATTTAGGTACAATTTTGGACTGGTCTTTGAAGTGGTTCTGAGGGCGTATTGGCCTGTACTTGAACCTCCATCTCGGAGCCTCCTCAACGTATCGCCCTTATAATTTGCTCTCGCTTTCATTGGTTGATGTTGTACAAGAATTTACTTGGCAGCGGGCAGAGCTTCCTATTGTGCTGATGAATAAGCTTCCCTTGCTGGTCTAAAAATACTTTGTCGATCAACACCTTTCCGAGAATGACTCCCAATTTTAATGTATTACGTGTTGAACGGGAAGATGGTGAGTGATGCCGTATCCATATTTTCCATATTAGCCCCAGAGGTGCCATAATGAATTATTTGCTACCCAAATTATGCATGCTTGTTTTTTTTTTGTGATCCTATAATTTTGCAATTTTTAAAAAGTGTGATTTGATTAATTAAATTTAGCATGTTGGGGTTTTCTCCTACGATGAATGGACATTCACTTAGTCTAACCCTACTTCAACAAAAAAATTAATCTTAGATAAGCACCGGTTTAACACTAGTTAATACCCTTAGAATAGAAGCAAGGCTCCAGTTTAATTACATATTACCACTATATATGTCATATGTATTATATCAGTAAGTTTAATCTACTCAAGTAACATTTTTATAGACTGTAATATACGTTTTATGTTTGAGAATTTTTGTTAGGGAAATTGTATTACTTGAAGATACATTTTGCTTTAAATTGCAGCCTGTATTTTTTTTTTTTTTTTAATCTCTTTGATTATATAATCGCTGCTAGGTGAGCCTACAAATATATTGCTATAGGTAATGGGATATTGTTGCACATTCATATTTTTATTTTTCACCAATTTATCATTTGTGCTGATTAATTTTTGACACTGAGCTCAAAAGCGTATTATTTTATTTTATTTTATTTTATTTTTTTTTAGAAAGTAGGGGTTTTGATCAGTGTTATTTAGAAGACTACTTTGTCGTTTTATTGGAGTAAAATACGCAATCTTCGAAAGTAACAGTACTCTTACTTGAATAAAATTTTTGGCTTCCTTCCCACCCGGGATTGAGAAGCAGTGCTTTACTTTGAAGGGCGGATTTCTCTACTTCCGCTGTGGTATTGACTTGTTTGCCGCTGTCTTGACGGATTTGGTCAAGAACAGAAGACTGGGAAGAAAAAGTAGAAGGAGGGGCGGGAGGGAATGGAATGGAGGGGGCAGCTCGCCCAGAGAGACGCACAGTGGGAATTGTCTCGGGGAAGTAGTAGTAGAAGTGGCCGATGGTGGAGGTGGGGGGCACACAAGAAGGAAGCGGGACAAAACGAGTCGACCCTCTCCGAGTTTTTCCGTTATTCCCCGCATACGTGGACCCTCTCTCGTGGCCGCGGTCCGACAGCCACCGCCGCCCAATGAATGGAGTTGCCTTCTGCCTTGTTGGAATACCTCCCTACTCCTCCGAGTTGCACGTAAGTGAACGCCGCGTTGTGTTGTGTTGTGCTGTGCGTGGAAGAGGGCGAGGTGGAGGTAGCGGTGGGAGTACGTCCGTCCGTCCGGGGCGCGCTGCGGCCGACGCTGAGCCAAATGTGATCCCTAAGCCGATTAACAGCAGTTCACCTCAACACGTAAACGGCAACTTTTGCATTTTGAAGCTTTTGTTTTGGTATTTTGGGCGCCAAATATTGCAAAGTCCGACAGCATTTGAATGCAGCACCGACCGGAGGGACCCAGGGGGAACTGGGCGAGTCTTTTGTCCGAGGCTCGATGCTGCATGGCGGGGAAGGCGGATTGGGCTCGGCTGCCTGTCATTCCGAGTGGGACGTCCCGAGTGGGGATGCGGTGAAGTGGGATGACGAGGACGCAATTTTGGCGTCTTTGACACGATATGTTGACACGACGTCAAGTAGTAGTCACATCAAAGATGACGAAAGCGACATCACAGCAAAATGACAAGATGGGGAAAAGTGTGACCGATGCAGTCAACATCACAAGATCTTCTCCTGTGTTTGCTGTCTCTGAAATGGCAAAGTCTGACATGTCGGAGCCTTTCAAGTCATTTTTATGACTTTCTGGCATCGTGTGGCATTCTCTTTTCATGTTCAGTTTAGTTCTTGTCATCCTAAAAAAAGTCGTTTTTTTTTTTTTAATTCCCGCACGTGTGTTTTCTGCTCACTTTTCCCCTCCGGCTGTTTAAGAAGCTCTTTTTTTTTTTTTTTTTACTTTTGTCACGTTTTAGGAGAAACAAGAACACTTTGAAGAGTCATACAATATAATACAATTCATTGATATATCATGGATTCACTTCCTGTCCCATCACAACATCGTCGCCATGGTGATTATTTTCTGATGTTGCCAGAGTGACTAAGCAAACATACAATTTTCATTGGTCCACTTTAAAGGACATTTTAGTTTTGGGAACATTCTGGTCCATGTTTACATTCTAGTAGATCTTCTGATCCATTTTGGTCCACTTTTGATGGTAAATTTTCTTTCACCTATTAAAGCACTCAAGGCGCTCAACACTGCTGTTGCATCTACTTGCTGATGCCATATCATCAGAGCAACTGCAGGTTCATTATCTTGAGGATACTTTGACATGGTCACAATGGGCGGGGATCGAACCCACAACCTCTCCAACCACTCTACCACTGGGCCACACCACCGTTAAATGACATTTTGATCAACTTTCTGGACATTCTGGTCCATTTAATGGACATTCTGTTAAACAATTTGAACATATTCTGGGCTGATTTCTAGACATTCTAGTTCTCTTTCAGAAGATCATTGTCAATTTTGGTAAGTCCATGTTAAAAGCATTTTACTCCACTTTGAGGACAATCTGGTCCTCATGGACATTCTTGTCCTCTTTGGGAAGATTCTGCTCCACTTTGAGAAACTTGTAGTCCACTTTTGACCAATAAGGTCCAATTCAGGAACATTCTGGTCCACTTTGAAGAATTGCTTCTTACAGTACACACACTTAGGTTGAGACAATGACTCATTCATCAGTCTCTTTCATGCAGACCTTTGCAAAATGGATGCGTTTGTCTTGCTTTTTACGCAGAACACGGAGAAGGAATATTGCTGATTATGCTGTTTTGACAGGTTTATGTAAGCGTAGACTGTTGGTGTTAATGAACACTTTAAGTCTGAAAACACACACACACACACAGCTGTTGTCTTGTGCAGGAATGCGAGTGTGGTGTCGTGGCGAGAAGGTGGCAGAGGTGTAAAGGCGTGAGAAGCTTTTACAGTCATCGGCTTGTGCACTCATAAACACGCGTGTACACATTCATTCATCGTTATTTTAAAATGAATGTGATTCTTGACTCGGTTGACGACAATCACTAAAAATTAAGTTGAGCATTCACACACAAGATGTTTGCGGTGTCGAGTCATTAGAGTTTTGTGTTTGTTTTCGGAGTGAGTGGCCAAGCTTCGCGACCATGCTGTGCCCACATGCGTTGATGGAACCTGAAATTGCTATTAATTTAGCGGCACACCATCTATCATGTACTGCGGTTCTTAAATGGG
Organism: Idiotropiscis lumnitzeri; assembly: GCF_059441095.1. NCBI lineage: Eukaryota > Metazoa > Chordata > Actinopteri > Syngnathiformes > Syngnathidae > Idiotropiscis > Idiotropiscis lumnitzeri. The sequence goes on along the minus strand of NC_142405.1, from coordinate 8,131,147 downwards.
GGCACGGGTACCCTGGGGGTACTTGAAGACACTCCAGGGTGAGATTTTAAAATACATTTACAAAGTCACATCAATGCAAAAAAACAAACAAAAAAAAAAAAAAACTGGCAATTGATCGCAACTGTTGACTCTCTGTCCCCAAGAATGTTGAAGCTCCTCAGTGAAACACGAACCCAAGTTTTTGATAATGTTGTCAGTCTTCTATTTATAATTAAATTGATATTTTACGACTTTTTATTGATTTAAAATGAACTTAATGTTTGTTATATAGAACAGATCCTTATTATTGATCACAAAGTTTATAATTATTTTCTGTGCATAATGTTGCTAAATCCAACTAGCGTCAGGAGCTGAATTTACAACAACAACAAAAAAAACCTGCAAGTTATTATTAGATTTTTTTCTTGGACAATTTATCAAAGGACCACTGAAAAATGAGCAACTTGAAATCCACAATGGCAGTCTTCCCGTGTCTTTTCGGATATGGCTTCTTGAGAACTTTTTGTGGTTGTCCTCATGACAGACATGCCTACCAAATTTCACGTTGCTTCGTGAAACTCGATCTACTGACGAGAGAGAGGCTCTGGATTGAGATGTCCATAAATGCACTCGCCGGTTTCCCGTCATCCGTGCTCCTCTGCAGCATCAGTGCAGCCACGCCCTGCTCGTCAACGTCTGGCTGCAAAAAGCCTCTTATTGATCCAACCTGCCTGGCCTTGTGTGGATTGATGCGTTCATGAAAAGGCCCACGCGCCCTAAGACACTTCTTAAATAATGTCGTATTGAATTGATGGATATTATTTGTGGACATTGAAAACACACACGCACACACAGTCATTATGTTTGCAGCTCTGTTATTGTCCTTGGTCTGCGGTGTTTGCACGGGGAGGTCCTTGACACCAGCTGGCGTTGCGGTCGTGGCGAAGGACATCCGTCGCCATCGACCTTGTTGACTCGTGGCGAGCGGCCATTGTTGTTGCGAATGGCGGTGTATGGATTCATCAGCAAGCCTTTTTTTTTTTTTAAGTCCCCTTGAAGTCCTGTGGGGAAAAAAAAAAGAAAATTCCCTATTTTCTTTCCCCTAGTTGACGTGCTTGAGAGATGATTCTATTCAATATGTTCTGGAAAGAAGGACAGGTCTGGTCTTGCTCCTGAGCGTGGACTTGACTGTTGGATTGTTGATATCGACCCAAGGCCAGCCACCTCTGATCCTATAAAGGCAGAAGAGGACCCGCCTGTCGCTGGGGATGAGTGGGGACCACCGTGATTCATTTTGAAGACCACTTTGGGAACATTCTGGTCCATTTTAGGACTTTGGCCTTCTTTGAGTGCATTCTTGTCCTCTTTCAGGACACGGTAGTCCTGCTTGGCAATATTATAGTATTTTAGTCTGTGAAAGAAAATGTTGGTTCGCTTAGGGGACATTTTTAGGTCCACTTTGAGGATGTTTTGGGTCTCTTTCAGGACAGCCTGTTTGGAAACGTTTTGGAGCATTGTAGTCCACCGTGGCAGTGTTTTGAAGACTTTCTTGTCTACTTTGAGAACATTGTGCTCACCTTTGAGCACATTTTGGTCTGTTAAAATGAGATTTTGATCCACTGTGGGAAACTAAGTACACTTGGGGAAACTCTTGACCATTTTAGGACATTGGTCCACTTAAAGGATATTTTCAGCCACTTTAGAAGTATTCTGTTCCACTGTGAGGACACTCTGGAGGACATTACCGTCTGTTATGGTCATTATGACTTTCTGTCTGCACTTTCTTGTCATTTCAGCATCATGGTTGCATTGCGCTGAATGAGCGTTAAAATCCCCTCCGGGCTTTTTAGGAACACCGCAGTCTAAACTGGAATGCCAGCGTTGGAGTGTGAGGAGGAAGAGGGAATGAAGAGAATCCCAATGAGTCATGGCGAGAGAATGATGTCCACAAACACTAATGGAACAGGTTGGGAAGTTGTGCTGCAAGACCAGCCGACACGTGAAGTAAAGAAACGAGGTTTCGACTCTTGTTATTCTTCTTCTTTGCAGACTGTGTTGACAGTCAGAGTCATGAGATGGAGATTAGCGGGAAGCTAACAAAAACCGCAGAGAAGCTAGCACAAGCAGCTGCATCACAATGCCGCCTTTGTTTACATTCTCAAAAGTGCGCCTATTATATTGTTTGTGCCCTTTTCAGTTTGGCGTCCGGAGACGTCATCTCCACAATAGCGTGCATACTTTTCTTGTAGTTTGATTAGCTGATTTGTTAAAAAAAAAAAATAAATCTGTCTATTGGATGGAAGTGATCAAAATATCCCTAAATTGAACAAGACCCCACGATGGACAAATAGTCCTCTAAGTAAACCAGATGTTCAAAGGGGACCCTAATGTTCCCAAGGTAGACCAGAATGTTCCACTATTTGGATTTGGTGCATAATGGAGACCAGCATGTTCCCAAATTGGAACAGAATGTGGACCAGGAATGCCTCAAAGTGGGCCAGCAAGTTTCTAAAGTCTAATGTCTGAATTGGACTACAATGTCCTTAAAGTGGACCTGAATGTCCCTAGAATAAACCATCATGTTCCCAAAGTAGACCAGATGTTTAAATTGGAGTCTCCTCAAAGTGGACCAGAATGTTTCTAAAGGGGAACTAGAATATTCCCAAAGTGGACCAGATTTGACCACCGTGTCCTTTAAATGAACTAGAATATTCCCAAAGTGTAATTGAATGCTCCAGAAGTCAATTCCTCTGGTGAGCCATATTAGCAGGGAGCTCCTCTCACGAGGATGTTGGCAGCTTGGCAAGTTGTTTACTGCAAATACGCCTTAAGAAAGAAGCCAAGTGGATGGATTTAATGCTCTATCTCGCTGACTTTTCTCTCTTTGACATCCAGCTTTGATCTCCTTCTTTTTTTGCCTTCTTTGGTCTTCTTCTTTCCTGTGCCGCGGTTTTGTCCTGTCCTCGTGCACATTCCGGCATTTTAGTCCAGATTCATCTGCTTGTAAGAGGAAAACTTCGCCCGTAAAGACCCCCCCCCCGTGCCTTAAAAGGGTTGTTTCTTCCAAGTTCTTTCTACAAATCTGCCGTCGCCACCTAGTGTATGCTGGGTGAGTCGTCCCCTGAGGGATGAAGCCACTCATGGCACCGCTGAGGACAGTTTATGTCTGGGGGGGGTCTTGTGCTAATACCCGTGCTAAAAAACGGTTAATTGTGACAGACGAGGCGTATGGAGATCTTTTATTGCATTACACCGGCAAAGGTCATTGCTTCTTGGATCGACATCTTTTCACATCTCTGCTTTCACACCAACAACCTTTAGTTTGTTTTAATGAAACTCTCACTTGGTTCTCCCACAATGCTGTTCAATTGCATGGATGCAAGTACAGCAGACCAAATTCCGTTTCCGATTAGCAGTTTGACAGTATACGGTGGTTTTAAAAAGCCAAGGTTTCAAGTATTGTTGTAATGAGCGTTTCTTTTTCTTGTTGGCGGAAACACCAAAAGCAGGCAAAGTCGTGCTTGCAACGTAATTGGCTGCTTGCACGGATCCCGAAACAAGCCATTTCTTTGAAGATAATTTGAAAGGCCAGCCGCTTTTGTTTTCTTCCCCTACTTCTCATCTGAGCAGAGGGAGGAGGGACGAGCAGTTGCGCAGAGCCGGGAGGATGGACGAACATGAGAGCTCACACGGATGCTTTTTTTTTTTGCTTTGTCGGTTAATGTTTATCGTCCTAAAAAAAAAAAAAGTGCAAGTCGTCCACTAAATAGCAAGCATTTTAGGGAAAAGGTGATGTCAAAGTCCTTTTGGACCAGATTGCCCTCAGATGGCACCAGAAAGCCCTCCTGGATTGTTTGAATGCGTTTGAAAAGGAACAAACTGTTGACGTCTAGTCTCAAGATGGGTGATAAAAACTACACGTCTTCATCCTGAATAAGTCAAAATCTTTACGATCTCGAATGAATCACCACAGCAGCCAATTCGCCATTCCAAGTCGCTTCAGGGTCTCAAACTCGGATCAAATCCTGATTAGACGCACTGGAAAATCCGATTTATCAACTCTCCAGACGACTGCAATTGATTTATGTTATCTGAATAATCACAGACAGTGTGCTTTTCTGGAAACCTTCAAAGGAGCTACTGTGAGTCCATCGAGTCACGAGAGGAGACATTTGGGATGAGAATAAGGACTCTCGGGTCCTTTCAGACGGTGAACCGAATGCATTTTGGAACCACTTCACGCACATTTGCACCAGGTGGAATTTTGAGTCTGTTGAATATGTTTTGTGAGAACTCCCTAAATGGCCTCGGCGCACCTCCTCCGGACGACTTTCGGAGCGCTGATGCATGGCAGGAATGCAGAAACCAGATGAGCTCAAATGGAAACTCCAGGCAGGCCATGTCGCTCGCTCTAATAAACACTGGGGCTCCATCCTTGTTGGCCACGCCCCGTTCTTGTCCGTCCGAGCGACGTCACCGGTGAGCACCAAACTTATAATCTCACCGGGGTAATTACACAGAGGCGGAGATGAGCTAATTTTATACATGCGGGCCTCTGGCTGGGGGAGTGTGGCCGGCCTTCGCCCAGATGCAGAAGGGAAGAGGGTACCGAAAGAGAAGAAAGGGAAGAGGATGGACGGAGGGAGAGCGGCAGGGAGGAGTTCTCTTACTGCAGTTCAGACGTGACCGCTCTGATTGCTCCCAGCGGCTGTGGTCGGCACATGGGAGATGAAGCGGGATACGGCGAAGAAGTGGGGGTGTGCACTCTCTCCTTACCAAATGCCGTCATCGGCACAGGAAGTAAAGCCGCTGAAAAGTAACTTTTGCCGATTCAATCAGCTGTGAATTTCCTCGATGAGTCTCTCTGGTATGATTACAGCTGGTGTAATGTTACACTTGGCTTTGTTAATGCTTGTCTGGAGCCGCAAATTGGCACATCAGTCGAGCCGGGATTATACTTTTAAACGTAACTCACCGAAGCAGGACATTGCCATGAGTTCACAAATAATGATTAAACGAAGTTGATTTATATAGTGCTTTATCAACAGCATATGTTGCTCAAAGCCCTTCACCAAGCCTCATATTCACGTTTGAAAACCTTTGGAGTACATCGACGTGCTTTGGAAAGGTTTCCCTTTTTAGTTTAAAATAACTTACTTTCACTTTCTTACTTTCTTAGTCTTGCTATGGCCAACAGCAGAACCAAGGGTGGTTTTTTTCACTTTAGCTAAAGTTTTGAATTTATCCGCATCCCACTAGCTAGCTAGCTCGCGCTAAGCTAACATAGCAGGGTTTGTCTCTCCGGTCCAACTTCCAAGTTCTCAACTTCTCTTAATGGTAGCATGACCTCAGAGGCCAATAGCGAAGTAACGACAAAGCCTTTGACACACTGCCTAGTAGATCTTTATTGACTGGTTGCTTGACAGTTTAATTTATTGCTTATTAGCCATTAAACACGCTGCGCACCCTCCTCATACGTGAAGTCCTTGTGGTTTGTTCAATCGCACCTTTTTGACAATTGTTGTCTAACCACAGTGTCTTTTCTCAACTTCAACCTTTCACCCATAAGCAGTCCATCTGAAACGAGTTTTTGTTGCTCCAAAACTTGGGAGATAGCTGCTGAGTTGCCTGAGTGGAGACACGCCCCGCTTGTTAGCTTAAAGTAGAACCTCAACTGGCCTCTTAAGAAGTGCAGACTTTTTGGGGGATCTGGTTGTTTCCGTCATTGTCTTTCCTCGGTACACACCAGCTCTTCTCTTTTCCCGATGGCTTGTTTGTCTCGGCCGCTCCGAATCAGCTCGCAGGATAAATTAGTGATACCGCCTCGCCGTTAAATCATTCATCAACATCCCAAGATTCCGGCACTCGTGTCACGGCAGCAGCGCTTTTGCCGCTGCGGAAAAATCGGTCAGGATTTTGCCGTGGATGCTAAAGGGCGGATGACGCGTACGGGAGCTAATTGGAGCGTGTCTGCGAGGGAATGTGTGTCACGGCCGCCGTCTCTTGCCAACTTCTGACCTCGTTATGCAGATGATGGCCGAGTTTACCTCCCACCTACCCAGATGTCCCGAACATCTGGCAGCTCCTTATTGCCTTTATTTGACAGCGATATTAGAATTCCTTTTATTTCAACCGAATTGTAATTTATTAATTTAACAATTGAAATTTTATTTACCAGTACGTTGAGCAGGATGGCACAGTGTGAGTTAAAGTTCATGTTTCTTACTTCTATAGTTAGATAAGAGGACATTTTGGGTTTAAAGCCAGACAAAGTAAAAAATTGACTTTTTGGCACTTGAAATGTATCTTACGTTCAGCAGAACGTCACATCGAGTATAAATTGATGTTGCTAACAAATATTAAAGTCACTGAGCAGCAGGTTTTGGATCAAAATGGATGACAGTAAAAATGTCATTAAAAAAATCTATGAGGTTCTGTTCTTTCTTATGCCACTCTAGGGACGTGTAAAACATTTTTCATTGCACATAAAATTGAAGTGAATGTCTCTATGAGTGCAATGGGAGATGATTTTTGTTACAAGTATTCATATAAATAAGCAGTGTTTGTTGGCCCAAGATCAGTGGCAAAGTTAAAGTATTTTTCCCCTTTATAACACATCGTTGTTCTTGTCCATTTTCATACCACTTTTGGGACATTTAAATCAACATAGTGTTTTTTTTTTTTTGCCCTTGAAATTACACACCAGTTGAGCAGAAACTCACACTACCAATATTGTCAGGGAGCACATTTTGGATCTGAATGCACAGCAAAGTAAAATGTTGACATTCCCTGTTAAGTATTGTTCTTGTCCACTTTAATAATACTTTTGTTGACATTAAAATGATCATAGACCATTTATTTTGCACTCGAACAGAACATCTTGGCGTGAAAAGTACATGCAGCTTTCTTACAAATATTCTCATAATAAGCGGCACGTTTGGATCTGACGGCATGGCAAAGTAGAATCGTGACTTTTTTTTTTTTTCTATAAAGTGTGTTTGGAGGCCACTTTTTGAGCACAGGTGTGAAAGGAAAGCGGTTTCGCTTAATTATTTGCACCTTCGACTCACATGGCCTGATGGCACATGTTTGTTCTGCACACACACGCATGTGTAATGTGTGGCATGCGTGGTCAGGTGGTTTGCTTTAATACAGAGCAGCATGAAAGAGAAACTGGTGCATTTTTACCGTTATGTTGTCTTAGGCACTTTTAAGGGTACGCAATTGGGGACCACCTACCTCCCTTCAGCTGTGTCACCCCCAGTACACACGCTCGGACTGCACCTGTGGTGTGTGAGCTGTTAGAGGTCATTTCCAGCAGCTGTGTGGCTTTGGTGCGGTCTATTAGTAAGTAACAGAGAGTGACAGTCCCAGAAGGCATTGCGTCCCAGTTGTGGCTTCCCTCTAGTGGCCGCCTGCTGCCAATGGCACCCTTCACATGAAGCCAGCTTGACCAGTGGGGTCCTGTGTGTGTTGTTGGGAAGGTGGGGGGGGGGGGCAGGATGGATTTAGTAGAGATTACAGTTAAAATTAACCTGCTTTAAACAGCTGCGTACACTTTTCACCCGAGCCCCCTTGCTCGGGTGGTTTGCGGACAGATTAACAGTAATGTCTGTCTAGACGGACAAACGGACGCTTTTTTTTTTTTTTTTCCTCACACACTGATAAACTGCTCTTGTTATTGTTTGGACCATTTTAGCAGCAGCACATCCACAGCGCGTGTGAGTCACTTAACACTGTCGCAAGACTTTAACAAAGCAAAATATTAGAATTCTCATCGCTTATCCCATTATTATTTTTTTTGTCGTTATTGCATGGTATAATTGAAATATTTTATTGGCAAATAAATTATTTTTAATGAAAAAAGAAATGCACTGAGTGAGCACTCAATTAAATTTCAAGTTGAATCAAAATTGTTTAGCAATTATTTTTTTCCCAAAATTTTTGTGAAAGTCATTTTTCTTTTGTTTTGTCTATTTTTGGGTTATTTCTTGTCATACTTTTGTGTGTGTGTGTGTGTGTGTGTGTGTGCGTGTTTAAATTGTAATATTTGGGGATTTTTTTCCCCCTAGAATGTTTTCCTTTCAGTTATCTTATAGGTCACTCCCTCCCTGCATCATTTTCATTTTATCACATTTTTTTTTTTACATTGCTGGATTTTATTACCTCCCCTACTCCCCCCCCCACACACATCACGCAAAGTTTTATTTCTCATTGTGGCAGATCGTAAAAAAAAAAAAAACTTTAGTTTGACAATCATTTCCAGTGGGGATTATAAACATGTAGGAGGGGGGTCTTTTGTAAATCTGTTGGCCCAGCAGTGACGATGTGAGATTAAACACGATCATCAAGCTAATCAGTTTGAGCAACACAGTACTGCTGCCCCCACAGCGCCACCCACTGGATGTTTGCAGTGACTCACTCGTTTCTCCTTTTGCCTGCGCAGTTCTGCAGTGGCGCTGTATCCAAGCCAAATTTTAAAGCCGTGCTGCTTTTATGATGGATCTTAATTACATACAGAAGCTAAGTATATTTATAGTAAGCACTGAATGTGCTTATGTGTGTGTGTGTGTGCGTGTTTATATGTGTTTACAGTAGGAATTGTTGCACACAATGACAGCATGTTTTTGATTTTTTTTTAATCACCCCCATTGTGTAATCTTTAAAAAGAAGATCACAAGACTGAAAAAAAGTTTGCTGCTATAGGAAAGTAGCACTTTTGTGGTGAAATGTCATTTCCATGTCAAAGTGCACAAAAACTGACAGTTGCTTAGAAGTGTAACTGTCAACCTTTTATGTTGACTGCTTTCTGTGTTATCTTGGAAAGATATACGAATTTCCTTGCAAAATGTATTCATTTTGGCCATCTAACAATTTTGTGGCAAAATGTGTGGTTTGCATGACACATACAAATATTTCTTTTCCCGACAGAATGTCTCGTTTTCATGGCATAATTGAGGGAATTCTCGTTTTAATCGAGACCATTTCCCATGTCGTGCTCCGCGTGACCTGTACTGGGCAGATAAAAGCAATTTGCCATATTCTGAGGCCGTGTCAGAGGTGGAACAGACAAAATGTCTATTTCTTTACATATTTGTGCGTGAGCCAAACACCAAATCCAGTAAAAAAAAAAAAAAGTCCTGAAAACAATGCGCTGCTTGTTCATGTAAACTTGAGACATACAGAAAGTGCATCAGAACCAAGCTCATTTGTCAGAATGTGGAGGCCTGACGGTTTGCTGTCAAGTTTGTCGGTTTAATGTGGGGGGTGGGAAAGTGGGGAGGTTCGTCTCTCTGTAAAGTGGATTGTGTGAAAAGACGTTTGTGGTGTCTTGTTAGGTTTAATGTTATATGGTCAAATTCCATATCGCTGATTTTTTATTTTATTTTATTTTTTTCAAATGATTAATCGGTTGGGCCTTGATAAGAAGTTTCTGAAGAAATCGAGTGCTTTATGAAAAACTGTGTTTCATGGCAAACTATTGTGTTTTCTTTGCAGAATATTGCCTTTTTGTGGCCCACTACAGTAGCAGACAAATTTTAGTGATACTTTGTCATCAAATCGATTGCGAAGCGCTAACAAACTTTTGGCGTTGACTTCGGGATCTTTTCCTCCTTCGTTGGCTGCCACTTTGCGTGTCTTTGGTCAACCCACCCATTTCCAAACATACGCTCACATGCGCACGTGCCGCCACGGCATCTGTCCTGCATGATGTTTTTGGGGATTACATGAGTTGTTCCTGCCTGGTGGAAGTTGACTTCTGGTGGCTTGCTGACAGAGATGAGAGGATTTGTCAGCTTTTAGCCATACACAGTGAAGAAGGGTGATGGGGAGGAGACAAGCCGGGTGTGTGTTTTGGGGGTGGACGCACCAGCTTTGTATGCTGAAGACCAGCAGGACAGCCACACTGTCACTCTCTCCAGAGACTCACTCCGGAGCTACGATTGGGATTACGGCTTGCGGCGATGGCAAAGGGAAAGCCACCGAAGTCCTGGATGTTGCGCTGAGTTTATGTCCCATGCGCTCGTTTAGCAATGCACACGTGAGCGACCGCCCCATCCCCATGCCCGCCGCTATGCTCCCGTGCCCTGCGCCGACCGGGTCTGACTGGAGCTTCCAGAACCCGGTGGGAGTGGACTGCAGCTCCCCTGAGCCTCGCTGCATCTGGGTGGCCGTGCTGCGCGGCGTCACCGGGCCGCCGCCGTCGCCGCCGGTCATGACTGTCGGGCACCACTGCATCGCCCATCAGTTTAGGGTAAGGAGAGGGCATGTTTGGGGATCACAGTGGCGTGACGTCATGTGATTGGTCGGAACGTTCATGACTGCAGTAAAGTAACATGGTGTGTCAGAATTTGGAGTTTTGGGGAGAACAATGTTGTGTTCATGTGACAAAAAATTCTCAAGGAAAAATTTTTTTCCTTCATTTTCATAGCACAAAATTTATTTTTTGTAGCATGTTTTGTTGTCCTAATGGCAAAAAATAACTAATGTATGTGTAATTTTTTTGTGGCATAATCAAGTCTATTTGGCGTAATATGTATCTGTCATAACAAAAAATATATTGTATTTTGTGGCAATCATGATAAAATAGTTGTTGTAGAATATTTACTCTGCAAAAAGTATCATTTTCATGGCAAAAATCTGTGGCAAAAAAATGCAGGCCTTGTGAATAATATCAAAGTTCAATTGAAAAACGAGAATTTTTGTGCAATTTTTATGACAAAAATTCACATTTCGTGGCAACCTCGTATTCATGCCCAAAATGATCATTTTTGTGACAAAATACTTCAAAGCAAATAAGACGTTCTACTTGAAGGAGTCTTCTTGCTAATACGTAGTAAATGTAAAAACTGCAGACATGAATGTTTTTGGGGAAAAAATATGTCGCTTTCCATGGCAAAATATATAAACATTTCTTTGAGCGTTCTAAATCGAACTAATCTGGATCTACAGAATGACATCATAAATCCTGAGAAAAGCTTTTCCTTCGTCCATAAAGATTTATGCCTGATTTGATCCTACATGACATGCTTTTGCCAACACTACTGTCACAAGTTCATCTAAATGTTGTCACTTTTTCCCAAAAGTAATTAGTTACTTGCAGCATTCACGCTGCGATAAGAATTGAGCTGAGTTTGCCTTGCAAACATTTGGCTTGCAGAGTTGGCTGCACATTCCGAAGGACGTATTTGTCCCAGCTGTGTATGTAAAGCAACCACGACCTAAACCCCCCAAAAAGTCTGATCCCCAGTGTCCTACGACCTCACCAATGGACACCAATTCTTACAAACACACTTGAAAATCTCAACTCCGCATAATCTTCACTTTTCACACTTCCTGTCGGTGTTTTTCTCCACGCCTTAAATGGTGAGAGCGTGGGGGAGCTTTGGTGGGTTTGGTTCTAGGTCACAGAACTCTGACAGTTCGCGGCCCCCCACAACACCTTGTTAAAAGTGTCCCCTTGAAAGTTGTCATTCCACCGAAGTAATTAGTTGGCGCGTTCAGCAAACATTCCCGTGCGTGAACCGCAATTTATTTTGGAATTCAAGTCAGATAATCGGTTCGTTCGTAAACGTTTGGCACAATGCTATCGAATGAGGGTGTTTGTGGAAATGTTGGACTATTTGGTTCTAATGTCAAAATACAGTATTCTGTGGGTAAAAATGTTCTTGGCATCATTTGGTGAGTTCTGAAGGGCTCGCTAAGATGATTCTTAGCTTGATTGCGATGGTGTGTCTGTAAATTGGAATGTGGGGAAAGTATTTCTCTGGAATCGTCATCAGGAGTGGCGAAGCCTGTTTCTGCAGCAGAATTCTAATCCTCTCCAGCTTCCGTGATGGAGGAACCGGTTCAACTGACTTTACAGCCAGTCCAACTGTCATATTTTTCATATTAACATAGATCAACACATCTTAATAAAACGTCACCACAGTTACACTCTTTTAAACCAGTTATGGAATTACCCGCCTTTTTTTTTTCCCCCCACCCGCATCCTCTTCCCCTCTTGGCCGGGCGGCGGCTCCTGGGGGGGCCGGGCGGGTAGTCGGCAGACACGCGGCGGCCATCGGGATTAAAGGCTCGTCAGCATTTGTGTCGGCGTGCGCGTAAAGCTCCACTTTTCAAACAGGTTGCAGCTCTCAGCTCTTTAAAAAAAAAAAAAAAGCAGTATTGTTACAGCCCCGCCGATAGGCTTTGCTTTGACGGCTCTTCGACTACTTGTGCTACTACTTTGCCATTTTGCCTCCGGCGAGCAATAGAAATTTGAGGATTTAATCTGATCCTTGGTCAAATTGTCATAAAAGTAGATGAAGATTACATTTTCTTGTTGTCGACTGTGAAGCTCTCACATGTGGGCAAGGAGAGCCGCATTTGTTAATGTCGTTTATTGTGCGGAACATGGTCAAATACACAAGTGCGCTGTTTTTGATGGAGTTTGTATTCCTCATGAGGGGGGGAACACCCTGGAAGTGGAGTGTCAAGTGCCACTGCTGATGATGCCAACTGGACATTTTTTTTTTGCTTTTAATGGTTTCCTCTGCAGGTTGAGCCTTCTTCCCGTCATCAACATCGTGTGAGAAGTGATTTCCTCCAAATCGAGGACAAGGGCAAAATATGTCCTGTGGTATTCAATGGGAAATTTTGTCACATGATATAGGAAGATTATAGTATTTTTCCTTTGCAAAATGTAGAATTTTGTGACTAAATATAGTTTTTTCTTGGGAGGATATGTTTTATTTGTAATGTATATCGTTTTTATAGCATAATGTTGTATTCGTACAATTATTATTATTTTTTCTTGTAAGGACTGGTTTTGTGGCAAAATCTGGGGTTTGCAAACTGTTGCATTTTTGTGGCAAATGTTTTACGTTCGTCCAGAAGAAAATCTAATATTTTTGTGGCAAATTTGTGAGGATAAGGGGATCAGATAATTGATGGATGGATGGAGTGTCTTATTTTGTGGTAATGTATCAAGAGTTTAAATTTAAAAAATTTGGTTGTAATAGAATTAATTTGATCTCTTCTTAAATATAATCATTTTTATACAGAGTGTTTGGGTAAATTATATGAGCCGGTAAATGTTTAGTGTTTTATACTCGTTCTAGTTTTCTCCACACTCATGGGACTGTTTGCAAAAGATGCAAAGCTTATCAACAATACTCCAATGCCGACCCTTCAGGCCTGTGCGTGTTTGGGGTAATGACAGGTTTCAGTTTTCCCAGTGCTGGGCGGGGCCATGCGGTCGAAAAAAACGGCGTGCCGGAGCCTGTTCTTTTGCCGGGATCCGATACTCCTCCTCTTCTTTTTCTTCTTCTCTTCATCCCTTTATTCACTCTCAGACTGCACGTTAGCGCGTGTTCCGACTCGTCCCCGGCCAAACCGCTCCCTCTGAGGAATTTCTCCTGTCGGCCTCCTTCACTTGATTTTCTGGCCTGCTTTTCTTTCTTAACGTTCGCTTGACAACCCCCCTATGCGCCTCTCTGTCAAGCATCTGGACACTGTTTGTGGAATGAACTAGAAGATGGGTTAACTGATCAGATCCAATCAAAGCCTTCTTAAGAAAAAATGTTTTTGCGATGACACTGCCACAGTTTGCCACCAAAAAATGATTTCATCATGGAAACTGTGCATTTTGCCGCAAAAGGACAAAATCTGTTCAAAACGACAAAAAATGTGTTACGTTTATTAAAGTTTTAACTCAAATCTACCTGAAATGTTTGCAATCACTGTATTTTTCACTCAACACTGGATTTTGTATAAAAATGATTGATTTGCAATGAAAACTCAGAAATGCTAGTTTTTGCCAATAAAACAAAAATTTAGCCACAGTAAATGCTTATTTTTATGCCATCAACACTAAATAATTTGCCACAAAACTGCTTGTTTTTTTTTCCATTAAAAGTAATAATTAGGCAGATAATTGTTTTTGTTATGAAACCTAAAACTACACGTTTGACATGAAAATGACATTTTGACACAAAAAAATTCCAATATTTGTCATAAAATGTTTTAAATATTTATATATTATCATCCTTTGTCACAGAAATGTTGCACTTTGTCAAAACAGAGTTCCGGTCTGGAACTTAGCTTCCATGTTTAGTTCTTCTTTGAAGCGTCTTTGACATGCAATTACAAGGAAAATAGCTGCTTACTTTCTATTGTCACGCATGCCGAAGCGGAGACAAAATATTGCTCGTACATACGGGCGCTGTCATTCTGTGCTACTAAAAACATTTGCAATCTGATCTCTCGTGTGATTCAACTTGAGCTTTTGATTTCCCCTCTTTTGTATCAATAATCCTTCTATACAATTCAATAAATATAATCAATTAAATATATGCTTTTACAAATATGAAGGTCATGAATGGGATTATGGAAAAAGCAAACGATGAATTAAGTGATTTTATTAATATGGTGGATGAAGTGCCTTCTGAATGTTCTGAACTCCTGTTTCGATACCATTGGGAAGAAAATGGTGGAAGAAAAACTTTTTTATGTCGGAAAAGCAAGGCGAAGAGAAGAGGAGGAGGAGGCGAAGGAGCGAAGAAATGGAAGTTGTTATTTTTAGGCGCGTCTGGTTGTCCTGCCCTGTAACGCGAGCCCACTTCCTGCCTATGGCATGCCACTTCCTGTTGCGGTGCGCCCACCTGGTTAAGCGCTTGTGTATGTGCGTGCGTGTGTATGTCAGTCACGTGTGGTCATGTTTATGTCAGGAAGTTTGGTTTTGACCAAACACAGACATTTTTTCGAGCCTGTTTAACATAAAATTGTCAAGCTAGTAAAACATTTGCTGAGACATTTAGCTAATCCAAACTTAGCAGCAAGGTCTTGGATGTAACTTTTTTCTCCTCATTTCAGGGTGCATTTTCCCCTTAGCTAATAGCTAAAATGGTGTGTTTGTTGGCGTGTTTACTGGATCCATGTGAAATGTTTAACACAATCACAAAGCTAGTAAGCTGTTTAAATATTTCATTAAACTAATGGCTAATGCTAAAATTGTTTTTTGATGAGACGCAGCACTTTGGATGCTTAAATTAATGTTGTCATGCCAGTTGATTGATTTAGAAATATTCCCTCATTCATTTACATGATACTATATTAGCAAGTAGAAATTAGCGCCGTTAGCTTCGTTGGTGGTGCATTTACTTTCTGGTCTTTACGTTATATATATTATCTCTGATACGAGATGACAATCAATAAAACAATGTGTACACTGTACACATACACGCCCATAATTTCTGCATTTTCTGTAATTTATTATTTATTTTTTTGGCGTTGAAATACTGCCACGTGTTTTAAAGTTGTTTAAATGAGTTTAAGTCTGTTTTATAATGTGTATAAATGTGTTTTGAAGTATTGCACAACCCCTGCTATATAAACATCGCAAAAGGTGGAAAACGTTAATTCCTGTCAATATTTGTGGCTTTGATGGTATGCATGCAGCTTGGAGCCGATTAAGTCTTGGGACGCCGAGGTGTTTTTTTTTCCTCGCTTGTTTGGTCAGGTGACAGCGTGTGATGGACAGATGTGGGGCAACACGGGGGTGAGAGTTCTCACGTGTGTCCGTCAGATGGGCCTTTTTTATTTACTCAGCCTTTTGGGAATGACATATTTAGAGAGCGGGTGAGAATCTGTGCGGGAAAACTTCAACTTCAGACATGTGGGCCTAAATAATTCCTGGCATGGTGTTGATTACAGGACCCCACATTGATTAAATCTTTTCTGATGTCCACAGGCGAAAGGGCGGAGGGATGGTCTCTCGTCGCCCGCCGCCGACAACAACCCCCGGCCGACAATGGCGTCCCGGCCGGGCAAGGAGAGCGTCAGCGGGAGTTTTAAGGGCCCGCGCACGCTGGTCCTCCGCAAGAACTCGCAAGGTTTCGGCTTCACGCTGCGGCACTTCATCGTTTACCCGCCGGAGTCCACGTTGCACACCAACCTTAAGGTGAGGTGCAACAAATGTCAGTGTGTGTATCAAACTTAGTCTTAACTGATTTCAACCCATCAAAGTGTGCAAGGGTGCAAATAAATATGAAAATGTCACAGCGCTAAACAAATCAACTCGAGTCCCGCGCTGTAATTAAGTGCCAAAGAATCTTAAATCTAACTGAATCTTAAATCAGAAATTGAATCTGTAACTTGAAACCGAAACCCTGTCTTAAAGCCATAATTGGTACCCCTAATGGTCATCTCTGCTTCATGTCTGTGGGTGCGATTGTTCAAATCCAGCACAAAAAAAAAAAAAAAAATGCAGCATTGGATTCTATTGTCCCAGTGTGGCCTGGTAGTGCCCGCCTGCGAGCAGCACCGTAGCCAGCACAAGGGCTCTCATTCAACGGGCAGCTGCCAGCTCGGTGAAAGTATAATAATAGACGGCTTGTTTTCAGCAGCCTCCGTACGACTTGTGGCTGAACATCTGGAGACGTTTGCCCACACACCTCAACCGGAGCTCCAAACACACGGTCCCATTAGCGCTCATTCTTACGGGTGAAGAGTCTTCCTTCCCTACCGCGTGAATGATCTTTGCTCACTTGAGCTTTTTGTTTCATTGCGCTCCAACTCAACCCGGTTGACCCTGCACCACGAAGCCACAATTAGCTTTATCTTGCACCGAGGCTGCTCAAGCGTGAAAAAAAAAATGGTCCAGCTGGGACAAAATGGAGAACATGTGTGGTACAAAAATAAACGCGCAAGAGGGACCTGATTGTTCTCAAGCAAAAACTCGACAAGGTTAGGGTTTCAAGATTGGTTCAGGGTTTCAAAGTATGGTTTCAAACCTGGATGAGAGATTAAATTTGGGATTTGGGTTTCAAGCAAAAAGTAAGGTTTTGAATTCGGGTTTCAAGTCAGGCCTATGTTTTGAGATTCGGGTTCAGGATTACAGTTTCAAAGTAAGGCTTCAAAGAAAAAAATGTGTTTTACAATTAGGGTTTCAAGCCTTGGTTTGGCCTTCACATTCAGGTGTCATGAGATGATCAAGGTTCCAAAGTAGGGTTTTAAGACTGGTTTAGGGTTCCAAGCATAAGATTAAGATTTTGAATTAGTGGTATTTCAAACACCGGTTAAGTATTCTGGGTTAGGGTATCAAACAAAGGTTAAACATTAAATGATATTAAATGTCATTTGGTTCACGTTTCAGAAAAAGATTATATTGTTTCATATTCAAACATCGAGTGAAGGTTGGCCTATGTATCAACCCTTAATCAAACTGTGGTCCGGGTTCGACAGTCTCTGCTAGTGGTCTTCAGTGTCTGGACTGTGTGCTCTAGTCTCCACTCCAGTCAGTCTTTCTGTGCCTGTAAAGCCCCCGCCCGCAGTATTGTGTGCAGCCAGTCAGGAATGAGCCCACTCAGCGAGGCCGAAAGCCCAGGCTGCAGTCAGCCCACACTCACCCTCACCAGAAACTGTCCACTCAGCTCGCACACACGTGCGGGTGTGTGTGTGTGTGCTTGTGCTTGTGTGCGGTGTGTTGCATCATTGTAAAGCCATTTTGAGTGTGTTGGAGCTGCTTAAAAGAAAAAACAACGGGTCTTAAATGATACAGTACCAAAATAGTTTTATTATATAAATTAAAAGAAAATCGTCTTTTTCAATGTGATGGCACAAACTCGGCACTTGGCAGCACCTCTCAAGCGCCATCAGATTGACTGTTCAATCGGATTCAAGTCTTCACTCTGGCTGCTCTCTACTTCACGTCCGTTGTTTTCCACAATAGAATGCAGAAAAGAAAAAAGCACACATGGCATTATACCATTTTTGTAAAAAATACACTCTTCTTTTTGCAGGATGAGGAGAACGGCAACGGGAAGGGTGAGCCCTCTTTTTTTTCTTGTCCCAACAAAACAATTAAAAGGCATACATCTTCAGGTTAAATTACCCTTATTTTTTCCATTTTTCTTGAAGCCTATTGTTAAAAGTATAAAGCTTGTATTCTTATTATTTTTGTTAATCGAAGTCTTATCGTGCTTAATAAGGTTAAAAAGATCCTAAGTTGGCTTCTTTAAACCCGGCTGTCCTGACACGTTGACGTCATGCAGTCATTACTTCCACTTTGTAGCCTTCCTGCGCCCTCTACAGCAAACATTGCAGAAGTGCACCTAAAAACGGGCCAAGTCAAGGAATAATACAAATGCACAGGTATATGCTAATTCCCTGACTTCATCATTATTATTTTTGGTCATGCAGGTTACCAGAAAGGCAGACTGGAGCCGATGGACACCATCTTTGTGAAGAATGTGCGAGAGAGAGGTCCTGCTCACCAAGCGGGCCTTTGTACCGGTGAGAGAGAACAGAATTCAAGTCCTTCCCCATTTGCTTTGTAAATTTGGTATGGAATATGTAAATGTTAGGCGTACCAGTGGTCAAAATATTAAGAACATTTGTAAAGCAATAATTTAAGGGATAATTTTTGGTATACGCCAAATATTAGGACTGCCCTTTCGTCCTCGTTTACAGCCATTTTTTTTTAACTGAAAATTGTCAAAATAGTCAAAATTTCACCTGCTTTTGAATATGGAATGGAAATGAAAAATATTCACTGATTAATTGAAAAAAATAATCAACAGATTTATCAATTATTAAAACGTTGCATAAAAAAAAGGTTAAACAATTGTAGCATCATGCACAGTTTGACCCTTTCAATTAATGATTTTGAAGACCACTAGAGGTACATACCACACTTTCAGAACCACTTAGGTAGAAGAAAAAAAAGCAGCAAAATAGGAAATTCTTCAAATTATCTTTTAGTATTTTCTAAACCACATTTAAACAGCTTTCAAAAATTCTTTTGATGAAGTGGATTTTATAAAGTGACCTTGTTGTCTCCTAAAAAATGTAGTGTCGAAAATCCGCCAAATCATGTTTTGTTTGTCAGGTGATCGTCTGGTGAAGGTGAACGGCGAAAGCGTGCTGGGAAAGACTTACTCACAGGTGATCGCCCTCATCCAGAACAGGTGAGACCTCTTATCACGCCGTGTTTAGAGTCACTGAACCGTGTTGACCGCTTTGAACACGCAGATGACACGCATGCTAATCACTGGTGAAAGAAGTTATCCCCGAGCGCCGTGTTCTACACGGACGGAGAGCAAGATGCATCTTCATGTGCAATTAGGCCTGCCGCACTGCATCTTGTCAACTTTTCTTTGCTAATCTCTCTGTGTAATAACCTGTATGAAACCCGTGATTACTAATCTCTTATATTTTTCACCAGTGAGAGTGTGCTGGAGCTCTCCATTATGCCAAAAGATGAAGATGTGCTTCAGTTGGTAAGTGTGAGTATGTTTTCTTTTTTGTACACGTTCCCAAATGACAAAAAAACTCTTATTTGACTGTCTACTAAGATAAAATCCATGATTTGTATTAAAACTGGAAATTAGATGACCGTCATCCCTCGCCTTATCGCAGTTCACTTTATCACTGATTTTTAAATAGGACATGCACGTCTATCGTGCTCTTTTAACAAACAGTAGGATAACAAACACCCCCAAAAAGCACATTCCTCACGTGCTACCAGTGGCCACAAATTAATAACTCAACACACAGACTGGCTAACAGTTAGCTTCTTAACCGCCAGTGCGATCCTGAGCCATCTCTAGACTCACATTTGCTAACTCCGACAGCATTCAACAGGTCAGGACTTTTAAAACGACACGCATTCAAAATCACAGATATTACAGTAGAACTTGAGGATGGCGACCCCAAGTGGACAATTAAAAAGTACTCTAATTTAGTGGAAGTGGAGGAGAAATTAATTGTTCTGCCTGTCACTATAGGTCGCCGGCATAGATAGATGCACAAAGCTACTGGACTGCGAATCAGGCACACCCTAAGGCCAAAATACTTGGTAGGCACCCAAAATATTAGGTACAACATAGGCAACAATATTTGGTGAACCATCAGGGCGACTATCTTGTGCACCGATGTTCAAAATATTTGGTACACCTAAAATAATGTGCATGTCTTAAAATATTTAGAACACCTGAGGCCAAAATATTTGGTCTAGTTAAAAAGAGTTGGATCTGAATTTAAACATGGTACAATGTTTTGGACCTCGTTCGCATGCGTACCTAATATTGTGGCATAATGTGTTGTTGTGGACGAAAACTGTTGAGTAAGACTGGCGGGATTGCGGTTGAATGTCATCAGAATGCTCCTAACGTGTGTTTAGATAACCAGACGCGCTCATTATAACAGCGGCAACGCGCACACGCACGCAGAAGCGTTGGCGTTAACCAACTAAGAGTTGACAGCTGAACTATTTGCATTTCAAACCTTCTTCTTCTTCATCATCTGCATCGACTGCATTCCTGGCATGACATCACTCCTCCTGCACCTCCCATTGCACTCCCACTGGGTGGAGTGACATTCAACACGCAGTGAGAGAGAGGAGTGAAGAAGGAGAGTAGAAAACAAGATCAAGGAAGCCAGCAGTGAAATAATAACAAGAGTTGAGAAGATTAGACAGATCGAACGCAAAAAGGAGCTTCTGCTGAACACACGCGCACAACAGTGTGCTTGTGTTGGTGACGAGTTTGCGCTCATTTTGGTGAACTGGGAACGTTTTCTTCATTCAAAAGGATTTGTTGGGGAAAATGTAAGTAGTTCCTTAAGTGAACGTAGATTATGTTTTTGTGTTGTCGATTCCTCACTGACACGTTTGTATGGCTCGGAGAGCCGTCGGCGTCTGTGAGGCCGTTGCCATTTTGAGCGTTGCAGCACCGCGAACGTCGTCCAGTGTTGTTGTCAAACTTGTTCACGGCATGTAAAAACAGCACCTTTGCAAAAAGCCGCCTCACCTGCCTTCCCGCTTCTTCCAGGCGTACTCCCAAGATGCCTACCTGACTGGCAACGAGCCTTTCTCGGGGGGAGCTGAGAATCTCCCACCACCGCCACCCCTCTGCTACCCTCGTGCCAAGACCATGTCACCTGCAGGCGCACCCCCACCTGCCCCAGTTGGGCAGAACCAGCTTGATAATTGGAGTCGCTGGCCCGGTTCCCCCAGTCCCTCCTCGCCCCTGGACAACCGCTCCACCGTGTGCAGCCCCGCCAGTTGGCAAGATGGGCGCTCGGTGGAGCTGGGTGGCGTGGGTCACAGCAGTCCAGCCCACCGCACGGAGGAGATCCAGTATGGCATGACCGGGCAGCAGCCTCAGGGACAAACCAGGGGGCGCTCCTACTCGTCGTCATCCTCGTCAGGGGGGCCTTTATCCAGCCCGTTACAAATCCACTACCCCAATCACCACCATGGCGCCAACTCCACGCAGGCCCAGCCGCGCAAGTCCGGCAGCTCGGCCTGGACCAGTCCGCCGTTGCCTCATCTCGGTCACGGCCGAAGCGAGCGTTGTCAGCAAGCGCTCTCGGAGTGGTACTACAACCAAGTTCCGGAACGCTCTGGACGCAAGATGCAGGCGCGCCAACGTAGCTACTCCCAGGACCGCCTCAGTGAGTCCAGGAGGCATTCGCATCTGCAGCGGGCGGGCGGCTGGCCGCACAGCGCCTCTCAAGACACTCTGTTGTTAGCGCAGCAGTCAGGACCGGGGCCCCACGGAGAGCCCTACTGGTGTGGGGAGTTGGGCCCAGATAAGGGCCATCCTGCCTCGAACTACACTCGGACTCGCTCAGAAAACCTGCTGGTGCAGTTCGATAGCCACGGACGTTCGTTAGAGATGTTGGACCGAGCAGCGACCGGAATGGTCTCTCCTCGGTGCGACAGGTGGAACCAACCTCCCAAGCCACCCCCCAGAACTGATGTCCACCAGAGGCACGGTGGTCCATACCCGGCGTCGCAACCCCCTCAGATGCCCCGACACTCACAGCCACACTCCAAACACCCCACGCAGACGCATTCCCCACCCCAACCTCAGCAGGCGCCCCCCAAGAGCAGGCGGCTTCCTCCGGGCCAAAGCATGGACGACCAGCCGGTGGGCTACCGCAGCTACAGCCCCTCCTTCTACCGTAAGACGGGCCGCATCATGCAGCAGGCCCACTCCTTCAGGGACCCCTCATACTCTGGCCCCCACTTGAACTGGAACACGACCCCAAAAACCAGCCCGCCAGAGGCTGCGCCGGCCGTCTCAACGGCCACTCCGCTGGCTGCCGCCTCGCCCGAATCCCAGGAGAGAGCGTACAGGCCCACCAACCACGAGCGGGGGTCGGCAGAGGTGCCGGCACAAACCCAAGAGGTGGTGATGCGGCAAAAGCCTCCCAGCGGACGCAGGAATGCCCACGGCATGCGGCACCCCCACTACGCGCTGCCTATGGACGGCCTGGAGCCCTCCTTGTTCTCACCGGAACCGCCGGATTCGGCGGCCACCTCGAGCTCTTCAGGCGACACCGCGCCCTTCAAGGCCAATGGCAACCTCGTCTCCCTCGAGGACGATTCGCTGGCGTCCATCCCCTTCATTGGTAAGCTTGTGGGTCTCACCTCACTGAACCTTTAATTCTTTAACCTTTTCCCGTATGGCTCATTTGGGGACTTTTCTCTTGTTTATTGGCATGACTCAGACACCTCACACTATCTGAAGAGAAAAGAAGGATTGCATTTTTGCCCTTCAGTTAACAGTCTATACTTACAGGCCTGAATATTGAACTCCAAAGTAAAAGCTAGGAGGGCCAAAAAGTTTCAGGTATGGCCTCACTCCTCAAGATTGGTTAGAAAAGCGAAGCCTTTGTTGGGACCACCCCAGTGACACAATCCAGTACACTTTGTACCGTTACCACAGTTCTGTTTAGCTTACAATGTCACCACCAGGCAGATCCATATGGATGTCATTTATTTCGTACACCTTGCGGAGTAAATACAGAGTTTTTCGTTGGATGAAAGGAATGATAACAATGAAAAGAGCCTGATTCCTGCGGTTGTTTGGTCGACTTCAGGGAGCGAGGAAGTGGGGGGCAAATTTCTCCCAGGCACGTCCCGACTTGTAGCAGATTTGCAGAAGACTTTTCTGGCTTTGCGGGGTTTAGATTCGCTGGTTTCACCCGACACGGGTCACCTGGTCCAAAATAATTGAAATTGGCCTGAATCATCTGATTTACACGTAAACTCGGGATGAGCCCCTCTCGACTTGTATTATGTCATTTGAAACTTGAAACGTCGTCTCGGAAGCTTTGCGACGACACACTCGAGCGCATTCTTGCAACATGCGAAAACTCAGCATGTCTCGCCACGTTTCACCGCCGTCAACTGGAATGATTCCCCATTGACACGCTTTTGTGATCCGCCTCTCGTTGTGAGCAACAGCGAGACAGATATCTCACATTCGAGTGTTTTGTTCCTCCTGCGGTGCCGTGAGACGATCAAAAGGGGCATGTTTCACCGACGCGAGCGTTCCACTCCACGCTGATGTTGTCTCTCAACACAACGACGGCGCAAATTATCGATGGGGTTTTGCGGCGTGGAACGTAGCTGCATTTTTAGTTAAAATTGTTAGTTGTCTAATTAATTATTTCACAAGAAAATTGGAGATCCCCGAGCTGAGATAACATTAGAGGGTTGCGTCAGGAAACAAATCCCAACTGCACCGCCTGATGGAAATGTGGCTTATATACGGGAAACAAAGGGGTCTTTTTTGAGAAACCTTGAGGGTTAGGACCTCGGATTTCCCGAACGAGGCGCTCCAAACGAGTAATTTCTATGTCGGTCTTTCACATCGGCTCTTTGGACTTCTTCAAACCGCGAGGCTTTTATTGTTTTTACAAAGCCAGTGCAATGTCAACAGGCAGAACTTGTTCACTGGGAGGCTCAAACCATTTTTGGATTGATGACACAATTATTATCTTGGTGCCAAGATCTAATTTTTGCCCTGGGAAAATTTCTGAGTGGTGCACTCGCAGTTGTACCAAATCCAGAGTCACCTGTCTTTGTTGGGAGACAACGTGGATTTTGTGTGTTCCCTCCAAGATCCTCACAAGGACCGCCTTCTTAATGATGGCCTTGCTTAAAGCCGCAGCCCGGCTATTTCTGGGCCGCCTTGTAAACACAGCCAGATTTTTCATCCCCCAGATTGGGAATGTTTTCCGCATCATGCCGCCCTCCACGGACGTGGACAATCTCAGTCTGCAGAGTTGTGCTGCCCTCTGTTGTTTCCAAATGAAGCAAACTAGACTGTTCTTGTCATGTCAAATGTACAGCTTGTGTGACGGGTTTTTTTTTTTTTTTGGGTCCCCTTTTTCACAGTGAAGAGATTTTAGGGTGTTATGTATGTACAAACTTTTCTATCCTGGGGAGCTTATTTTTTTTATTCATTTTGATGCCTTGAAATGTTCAGTGTATTATTACTGTGTATTATCATCCTGATTTCTGCCACTACCTTTTTAGGCAACAAACTAGCTGGGCCTCGATTAATTGGACTCTCTAATGGAGACTGCCAAATCGGCATTTAGCCTCTTTCACACCAAGTGCGCTTTGACGCAGCCGCTGCGGCTTTGCGGATTCAGATGATTAGATCCTAAAAGCAAAACCATGCCGACTTTATGCTCACACTGAAGCATGTTTGCATGTTGCATTCAGTGACGCAGCAAGGAAACCATAAACTCTTCCTCTTAATAGCAAAAAAAAAAAACAAATCCCTTTCCTCTTAATTCCTCTTGATCATTTGCTCCTCTCCCTCCTAACACCTAACCCATCTTCCTCCTCTTCCTCCTCCTATCTTCCCGGCGCTCCATCTTTGCCCCGACCTTCCCACAGATGAGCCCACCAGCCCGAGCGCTGACTTGCGCGCCCGCCACGTGCCGGCGTCCTCGGTGGTCTCCAGTGGCATGAGTTCGGCGCCCGCCACGGTCGCCAGCCCCGCTTCCCCCACCTTCACCTTCCCCGCCACTAGGCTCTTCTCACATGACTGCAGTGAGTTTGCCCCCTAGACCCCTCTCGCCTAACCTTCACCCCGCCAACGCTGCATGCCTTGCATCTGATATGCTGCAGGTTTCCTTCACGCAGACGAAGCTCGTGTGATATTTAAGGAACCTCTGCTGGGCTAGGTTACAATTTGTTAAAATCATCTTAACTGTTATGAACAAATCAAGTCATTTTCTTTCTCCGTTGAGTCCCGTGCATTTTTTTTTTCTTGGATTTTTCTTGCATACTAAGCCAACAAGATACTGACTAATTCCAGAGATTTTTTTTTTTTTAAAATAACGCCTAAGAACCAATGGCAGTGACAGGTATTCAACCAACAACACAATAATTTTCCAGAAATCAGTCAATATATTCTCAGCGCATTTGACCAATCTTAACATCTTAACATTGACATTGAACAAGGAAATAAGAATGTTTACTTCCTAACAAATACCAATAATTTGCCACTGTTGAGTAGTTTTAACATTTATACACGCTGAGATTTGACAGTAAAATAAAGCTTTTCCAGGAGTTAGTCAGTGTCTTCCAATAATTTAACCGTGACACTGTCAGAGAAGTATTTTTTTTTTTTAAATGGTGGATTTTAAATGAATTAGTCAGTTTCTTGTAGGAATGTGCCAAACTGAAATAGGTCTTCATTTTCCACAAATAAGTCAGTATCTTGTGAGTAAACCACACTTAAAAAAAAATAAACCAAAAAAACATTTCCAGGAATTAGTTTGGGTGTAGCTAATTCTTTTACAATATCCTAATTAATTCCCGTAATATCCTTTCCTCCTTGCAAAAACATTTGGGTCTCAATGTTGTTAAAAAAATTACTTGATTATTTTTATTTTATTTATTTTTTTGCAGTTTGTATCTACTGGTAATTTTTGCATGCTGCATGTTTGCAACATAATTCTGACCGTTTTGCATATGCAAAGAAGCAGTTTAGATGCACATATATTTTGCAGGATCAAAATGTTAACAAGTGAGACAGGAAGGCGGACACCCGAGCTCATCAGCATCCATCTTCCCGCTTCCTCGCTCATTCACCCTCTCCATCGTCACCCAATCCGACACCGACGATAGGCATTACATCACCATTCTTTCTTTTCTTCCCCCCATCCATCCTCCCTGTTTCTTTTTCTTTCTTTCTTTTTCCATCTCCACTGGTTCACGCTATCGCTGAACAGGCGCTATTAAATCGGGTCGCCGTTCCTCCTATCTTCTAGCCATCACAGCAGAGCGCTCCAAATCCTGCGACGAGGGACTCAATGCCTTCCGGGACGACGGGCGTGTTTTCTCGTGAGTTCGCACGCACACACAGTCACCTCATTGGTGGAAATTGATGTCATTCAACGGGCTTTGTTTTCTGACAGGAGGCTGCCAAAGAGAGTCAAGAGCTTCTTCACTGATGGAGTGAGTTATATTTTGTAATGAAAACTCTTTCCACACCAAAGTCGATGAAACCTGATCCTTTTCAATGAAAAGACTACTTTGCCACAAAAATGCTTGATTTTTACAGTTAAAATGAGAAAGTGTCTCCAAATTATTTGACTGCAACCAAAACACTGGATTATGACGCTAAAATGAAAATGACGCTAGCACTAAATTTCACAATATTTTGCCTTGGAGGATATGAATACATTTTGCCACATGACAATACATTAGGCCATAAAAGCAACATATTTTGTTATAAAGTCGTAGATTTTTTTCGCTAGATTTTTAAAAAAAATTTGACATACCTTTATTCCTTAAAATGCTAAATACATCATGAAAACTTGTCAGTCTCCATAACGTTCAACTTTGTGTTCTAGCGCCCTCTGCTGCACAATCTGCGAAATGACACCAGTGTCTTGTCTCTTTTTCAGTCTCTGGACAACCTGGGCACGGCAGAGGAGGTGCGCTCCAAGCGCCACTCCACCTCTGAGTTGGGCAACATCACGTACAGCGATGTGCGGATGGAGGGCTGGCTCCACTTCAAGCAGATCCTCACAGAAAAGGGCAAAGTAAGCAGTGCCACAGGGTTACAACAACTAAATATAATCCATTTTATTTAGAACAAAGCTGCTCCATAATAAAATGCAGAAAAAGTGAAGCATTGTCAATCTGACAAATTATGTCAGACCAACTGACTCTCTTTATTTTTTTTCTCTCTCTACCTCTATGGCAGAAGGTGGGCAGCGGCATGCGGCCGTGGAAGCGCGTATTTTCGGTGCTGCGCTCCCAGTCGCTCTTCCTGTATAAGGACAAGTGCGATGCAGTGCTGCGAGGCGCCATGCTTGGCAGTGGCGCAGAGGACGAGCAGCCGATCAGCATCCGCGGCTGCCTGGTGGACATCGCCTACAGCGAGACCAAGCGCAAGCACGCTCTCAGGCTCACCACGCAGGACTTCTGTGAGTACCTGCTGCAGGCCGAGGACCGAGACCGCATGCTGGACTGGATCCAGGTCATCAGGGAGAACAGCAAGACAGACAGCGAGGTGAGCGTCAGAAGGCAAAATATGACATTTGTATGGGAATGTTTTTCTGACAAAGTTTATCACAAATCAAAATCTTGCGACGAGATACTTTGCGATATTTCTTACGGCCAAAACTCATCATTTCTATGACTACCTGAAAATGTCATTTTATAGTAAAATAACCTTACATTTTTATAACAATGTGTAATTTATGGCAAACTCTTGCAATTTGTGGTCATTATATGTCATAATTTGGCAAAATGACATTTTATGTCAACAAATAGTGCTTTTCCAGCAAAATTAGAAGTTTTAATGGAAACATTTAGTTATTTGATTTTTGCCTGAATCTGTCCTCTTTTTTGGGGGGAAAAATATGTTGTCTTCATGGCAGATATTGTTGCAAAATATTCAATTTATGCAAAAAAACAAACAAAACAGCATTGGTCCAAAATGTCATCTTATTCAAATCTAATATTATATTGGTAAATTCTGTACATTTTTATGGATTATTATTTATTTGTTGCACTATTTCATATTTGAATGGTAAAAATCAGCATTTTATTTTTTTTTTTTTTTCACATTTTAAGCCACAATGTAGCAACACGAATTGTATTCAAATAAGTATTTGTGTCGTTTTCAGGAGCTTGGCTTTTCCAGGCAGGCGCTGATCAATAAGAAACTGAATGACTACAGGAAACAGAGGTGATGCACCAGGCAGATTGGTTGGATTTCGACTCCGGCTTGTTGACTTAACATGCCTCTGTCACCCCCCTGCAGTCCAACAGGCAGTAAACCTGACTCTTCGCCCAGGATGTCCCGCATGAAACCTCCTTTCTTGCTCGCCAAGACTGAGAACGCTTTGGGGGCGCCGCGCTCACCCAAACCAGACGGCAAAGGTCCGTATCATAAATACATGTCCTAAATATTGTATTGTCTTCTAATGTTAGATGTTTTTATGGATAAATATTTAGTTGTTCATAGCAAAACCAAGAGTTTTTTTTTTAAGTCAAATGTTGTGTTTCAATTAAAATATACTGCGTATTTGTAGTATGTGCTTTGTGGCATTATTTGGATTTTTGAAGCAAGATGTTGGTATTGCTGTATGCTATATTTTATATAGTTTTGCAATATAAAGCATTTTCCTAGTAAATTATCTGGTATTTGTGGCTTTTTTTTTTAATAAAATGTAAAATGTAACATTTATGTGTTGAAATATTGCATTCTCTTGTCATCTGTTGCGTCCTCAGATGAGAGCAGCCCTCCCAAGTCTCCGTGGGGAATCAACATCATGAAGAAGACTAAGAAAGCTGGACCGAAAGCCTTTGGTGTGAGGTTGGAGGACTGCCAGCCGGGTGTCAACAACAAGGTCAGCTCTCCACTCTTTTGACTCTCCCTGCCGAGAAATGCTCACTTTACACTCATTTGTTGATCCGGATTTGATCCAGTTCATCCCGCTAATCGTGGAGATCTGCTGTGGCCTGGTGGAGGACATGGGGTTGGAGTACACGGGCATCTACCGTGTGCCCGGTAACAATGCAATGGTGTCTCTGCTACAAGAGCAACTCAACAAGGGCGTCGACATCAACCCGGCAGAGGAGGTCAGGAATTAAAATATTGTGAAATCTAGTATTTTGTTGCGAAATGTGCTACTAGTCCAAAGTTTACAACAATTTCCAATTTTGTCTTTATTTTTTAATTAATGAAAAGTCTGTAACGCGAAAACCCCATTTATGTAACAATTAAAAAAAAAAAAAAAATGGACATGTTTTCCACAGGACAGCGACAATATGTTTATTTTCAAATATGAGCCAATTCTTGTAACTCATAACATGCATCCTTTTTGTTTCCTTTGTTGTGGACAGAAGTGGCAGGACCTCAACGTTGTCAGCAGTTTACTGAAATCTTTCTTCCGGAAGCTTCCGGAGCCTCTTTTCACCAACGGTGAGTCCCGTCTCACACACACGCACACGCACACACTGAAATACAAACTTATACTTGTGTGTTGCCTTTGCAGACAAGTACAACGATTTCATCGACGCCAACAGAATGGAAGATGCGTCGGACAGATTGAAGACCATGAAGAAGCTGGTATACTCAATTGCGTTCACATTGATTTGAACTGGATTACTTGAACCTGATTCATCATCATTTCCCCTGTGCGTAGATCCGAGACCTTCCAGATTATTACTACCACACGCTCAAGTTCCTAGTGTGTCACTTGAAGACAGTGGCGGACCATTCCGATAAAAACAAGGTGAGTGATGGAACAACAGTCAAAATTGATTGAGAATGAGCTCTTGCAAAGTCCAAAGACAAAATGTTGCGCTTTGGAGGTCAATTATGGCGCTGTTGTAGTAAAATAAATCATTTTAATGCATAAGAAATAAGAATGCAAGTTATTAGTAAATTTGTTTTGAGTGTTTACATAAAGTTTGAAAATATTCCAGTTACAACCTAGTTAGTAGTTTGTAGAATTTCCTACTAAATGTCGTATCGTATGTGCAGATGGAGCCCCGTAACCTGGCTTTGGTGTTTGGGCCAACGCTTGTACGCACGTCCGAGGACAACATGAAGGACATGGTCACACACATGCCAGATCGCTACAAGATAGTGGAGACGCTCATACAGCATGTGAGCACACGCACGCACAAACAAACACACACACACATATTTTAGCCCTCATATCCACACACAGACAAACATCCAATGTAATACTGTCCAAATAAATGTTTTCTGTCGTTGTTGCAGTACCTCTGGTTTTTCAGCGAGGAGCCCGACAAGGATGAAAAGGTGTGTAACTAGCACATTTCGATATATTGGCAATAATAACAGAAGTAATACAAATAATAATAATTTTATCTAGACGCCAGTGGACACTGAGGACGTGCAGCCCGCCCCTAACATCGACCACCTGCTTTCCAACATTGGGCGGACGGCTTTGCTCGGCGACGCCTCAGGTGAGCCCCGCCGCTAACTGCTAGCACACTAACACTCGACGAGCTGTAGCCGCATGCTGACGCTGCGTTGCAAGCGGGAAGGAGGTAAACGGGTGACAGTTCTTAACTATGTGAGAGCGTGAAAAACGGGCCTCAATTAATGAAGTCATCTAAACATAAAAATAAAAATCTGACCTCAAATAAGATCCTCATTTGCGCTTCAAGTAACAAGATAGGTGGCTGTAATGACCTATGACATTTTTATAGCCCTTTGTATTGACATCTATGTCGCCACCATTTATTGTTTTAATTTAAAAAAAAATGATGGGAATATTGTTAAAGATCATTATTAGGAATGCACTCTGGATGGAGCTAATTATCTTGACTGTGACATTTAATGCCACCGCGGTAGACGTCTTCCATCTGACTGTGACGCCGGCGTGGCATCTGTAAAGCTAATTAAGGTTATTTTATTTGTGAAAAAAAATTATTACAATTTGCGTCATATTAGTAACACAAGCTGTCTGTTTAAACTCTGAATTCCCTCCTTTCCATTGGCGCAGAAACGTGTAGCATGACAACGGAAGTCGGTCTGTTAGCGTTTAGCTTTAGCTGCACTTTTTTTTCCCCACCCTCTCCTCGCTTCTTTGAATTTCTCTCTGCACGTCGCTTATCTTGTGACTTTCACTCTGCTTCACTCTCTTAGCTGAGCCTGTGGAGCAACCTCTGCGGTAGGACGCCAACACGTGTGTGTGTGTGTGTGTGTGTGTGTGTGCATGTGAGACGGTGTGTGTTTACCTGAGCGTGTATACGTGTGTGTATCATGATGACAGTGTGACTTTCCTGCCAGAGGTTTGTCAGAGCATATTGCCATCCCTGTCATCTTGTGTGCGTGTGTGTGCTATATAATTGCTATGTTGCTCTGTCACTGGTTGCAATTTTAGATGATCCGTCTGGTGTTTCCCTTTGTATTAATCTCCTCGTTCCCAACGGAGTAATTGTGTCTCCTCCTCGTGTGTGCGTGTGTATCAAGTCAAGAGGGCACAGAGGAAGTCAGACTTGGTGTGGTGCCCTTTTAGTTTAGAGTTTAGAGAGTACAAAATTGCTCTGCTGCCCTCTGTTGGAGGGTGGCTGTGACTGCTAGGTACTTGCCTTTGTAACCCCGCCCACCATTTTGATGACCTCACATCCATCCACCCGTTATCTGATCTGCTACATGAATACACTTAATAATCTCACCAAGTGTCTCTGTGCCCAAAAGTCTTGACTTTGTATCTGTGTCACTAAATGACATCTTCTTTTCCCTTCAGACTCCACCAACAGTGACTCCGCGAAATCCAAGGTAAATAATAATTAATGTGGCGCTTCTCACCAGTTACCCGTGCTGCTTAACTAGCTGACAATTTTCACACTTGAAATACACTCAATGACAAGAAATAATTTGGAGTTAAATAAAAAGTCACGCGCATTGTACTTGTCCTACAATAAATGTGATCACTCCTTCCACCAGTTATTCATGATTACCGCATCCCGCCTTCAAAATAATCCAAATGTCTAGAAATAATCCACAAAGTAAAAAAAAAAACATCGACTTGTTTGTGCATGCACAGGTAAGGTAGGTAGGCGTCATATATTTAATGTCGTCGCTGCTTTTTCCCAGTTATTCATTAGAACTGCCGCTTTGTATATTAAAAATTAAAACACAAATTTGGAGTAATTCAATGCCTTGCCTGTGCCTCAGGGCTCCTGGGGGTCCAAGAAGGACCTCACCGCCAAGGACTTCCTGACTCTGTCCATCATGTCGGCGGTGACGGGTCGCAAGCGCCGCAAGCGTCACAACGCTCGGCGGGTGGGCAGCAGCACCGACGACGACTCGGAGCACGAGCCCGTCAAGGCGGAGGGGGAGGAGGAAGAGGAGGAGGAGGCGGGAAGCAGCAGCGCTCCTCATGCGGAGGGAGAGGAGGAGGAGGAGGATGATGAGGAGGAGGAGGAAGAAGAGGAGAAAGAGGAAGTCAAAGAAGAGGAGGCGGCGGTGGCGAAACACGGCAAGGAGGAAGAGGAGGCGGGAGGAAGGGCAGACGCCCGCTCCATCGTGTCGGGCTACTCCACGCTGTCCACGTTGGGCCGCAGCCTGGGGGCGGAGGACGCCGATGATGAGCACAGTGAGCTGGTGAGCGAGACGGACAACGAGAGCGGTTTTGCCTCGCGGGAGCGTCCGGGGAAGCCGCTTCCGCCCCCGCCCACTCCGCCCCGCAAACCCTCAGCGGGTGTGCTGGAAAGGGCCGATGACGGCTGCGGCGTGGCCCGATCCACAACGCCGTCATCCACGTCTTCGTCGCACAGGCTGCACTCGCGGCCGTGCTTCAACTCGCATAAGCTCATCCAGTGCGACACCCTCGCACGCAAGAAGATGAAAGCTCGCTCGCTGGACCTGCTGGAGATCCCCGCCGCTGTCGCTACGGATGCCGCCCCCGAGGGCGACGGCACGCCCACAACGGGGAGGCACACGTCATCAGGGAGCAGCCAGGAGAATTTCCGCACATCCCGGGCAAGGCTGGCCACCTCGCCACCCCCGAGCGAGGCGGCGTCCTTCGCTCCCACTAGCAAGTCCCTGGCGGAACAGGTGCGAACGCGCCTCCTGGGCTCGGCCGACGACCTGCGCAGCGTGGGCATGCGTAAGCCATTGTCGCCCGAGAGTCGCCGCAAGAGGCGCGCCTGGCGCCGACACACAGTGGTGGCGTCGCCCACGGAGGCGACAAGCGACAAGCGGCCGCCACTGGCCGTCACGGAGTTCCCGCTCCCACCTGTCAGCCCCAAAGGAGATGACGGTATCCAGCGAGGGTCTTCCGGTCGCCAAGCGCCCACGTCCAGGTTCCACCAATACCTGTGAGTTGCAGCGGGGGCGATGACGCTCCCAGGATGGGGAAAAACTCGTCATGTGGAAGCAGCCAGGAGAATCTTTTTCCAATCAGGGCCAGACTGGCGTCACCCACTGAAGCACAGTGGGAGTGTGTTCCCGCCCTCTCCCGTCACAACCAAAATGACACCACTGTGGGGCAGTAATGCCATCAAGCGAGGTTCTTCCAGTCGCCCACGTCCAGGTTAGCTTGTACCTGTTTATGGGCGGCGGCTAGCGGTTGCAGTGCCACAAGTTCATCCACAAGAAGATGAAGGGTGATAAAATCCAAGATGGCCCCTCCCTGAGTGCCTCGCAGGGGACAAGAAGAGACGTGTTGTCAGAAAGCAGCTAAGAGACTCTCGGCCTATCCTGGACCTTCCCCACCTCTCCCCCACCCACCAGCTGCGGGTCAGCGCACTGGCTTGTTTTGTTTTTTTAATGTAAATCCATTGCCAAAGCTTTCTCGTTTTGTTACGTCTTGTAATTGTGTGCTTTTTGTTGGGTGGAGACACAGTCTAACCTCATCATCATTAACATCACCACTGTGCAAAAGTTTTGGGCCGCCACTAGACTTGTTTTAAGACCAGATGGCCGTTGAAATCCACTAGTTGAGATTCACTCTCAAAAACATTCGACCATGTCGATAAAAATAATGATGTTTTATTGTATAATCAAAAAGGAAATCTCCTTAAGTTGCCGTTTAATATTTATAAAACCTCACATTGTGACAAAAACATTGCCCCAGCATACGTAGACGCCTAATTCAAGGTTGCTGTGTAACGTTGCTTTAAATGTAACAGTTTGATTCACATTGCGTTTATTAAGGCAACAACATGCATCAAAAAGTCATTTTATTTTGTTTAAATAGGAACACATTTAATGCTAAAAAATACAATGAATGAAAACACAGTACAGTAACAAAAATAAATGACTAATGATGCTATATTAAACCGTCAATGGCGTTTTCCATTCTGTGTTAGCATTAAGCTAGCAAGAGCCTTCAGGTAACATTTTTGGATTGTTATAAAAACACAATGTGCAGCTCTCTTTGTTTTGTCTTTAATTTAACAGTTAACTGAACTGGGGGTGGCATTAGAAATGGCATGAAGCATGTTTTTTTTTTCTATTGTATCCCACTATAATGTTATGCACCGTTTGGAAATTAACACTGTGCTTAAATATAGGAACATTTAAACAAAAAAAAAAAAACTGTTTGAGGATCGCTAGTCTAATGCGTTCAGCTTTAATGGTGACCCAAGACTTTTGCTCAGAATCCCAATTGTCTTTTCCCGCATGAATTTTCCCCTGGAAAGCGGTGCTTCTTCTTTTATATTATTGGGAGAGAGGAAAATTCAAACCTTTTCATGTGACCACGTTTGGCTTCTTTTCCTCCTGTTTTTGCATTGTAACATTTGTACAAAGCCTTATTAAGTTGTAAATAGGAAAGTTTTGTTTTTAACCTTGATAATAATACTCATTTTTTAATGGTTTACAAACATTTCCTTCTCCAGATGCTACTTGAAACGTTCCCTTAATGTATTGTTTATATATACAGTATTATATATATTTTTTTGTCTTGTGATGTCACAGCTTACGAAGGCCTTTTTGTGTCGGGATAGTCGCTCGTGTTAAGTTTTATGTCACCGTTCCTCTTGTCACTTCCTGGTAATGTGACTTCAAACCTCACAACTTCTTTGCATTCAGACAAGTGCCTCCTTTCTGGAATGTTCCGCAGTGCCATGCTGGTTTCTTATCTCCTCCTCTTTCCCCGGCTCAGCTCCAAAGAAGTGTACAATGAATTCATAAAGGAAAAAAAAGACAAAGAAAAAGCACACTATGCACTCTCTCATATGGTGTAAACTAAAAGGTGTCGCTCATATGTTGTTGTACATACTTAATATGTAACATATTGTCCCTTTTGTGTGTACATTTTTGGAATGGCTTATGAGTATAACTCTGCTTAGCTTATTATATTATTATTATATATAATGTAAATAAACAGAAGTATGTTTAAAAACTGTGATTTTATTGTTTAAATCTCAAAGTGGCGCCCTCCGGTGGACCAGAGTTGAGGACGCTTTTTTTTTTTTTAGAAGCTGCCAAGCAGGGAATGGAGTCAAAACAAAAATGGCCGTCTTGTTGTTCAGTTTCAGGCATTTCAGTTTGGTGCTGAAGTGAGTTGAAGAAATTCATTATGACAGCGCTTTGCTGCCATCTTGTGGCATCTAGGCAATTAGGAATATTTCATACCAGGGGTCTGTCCACACTTGCAAAAATTTGTTTTTTTTTTTATCATGTTTAGGCTTTCAGAAGGTGATGCTTTCGTCAAAAGAAAATAAACGGCTATTCCAGGAGGGCCTTCACAAGTTTAGTAAGTCAATGTGTATGAATTTCAAAAACCTGTCAAAAGGTGTATCACGATTGACACAAATGTGTTATTTCATACAGATTTTTATTGAACAGCTGTTAACACACACACGCAAACTGTTAAAATGTTAAACAATTGATTTAACTGGCCTGATTGTTTGTCATCTCTTGTCATGGACAAAATGCAACACAGAATCTTTGTAAATTAAAAAAATAAGTTGACAAGAAACCATTTTAACGACAGACGGGAAATGGTTGTTTTTGTGATGACTTTTACCCCCCAGGCCAAATGTTAACAACAACAAAAAAATAAGTCTGAAAAGGAAAGTTGTTTGATAATGTCCAAATAATGACCAAAAAATTAACTCTAAATACAAAGTGTCCTTTTTTTCCTCGTTAACCGTTTGCCTTATCTGAAGCCAAATACCACCAACACTTTAAGTCCAGATAGGAAAAAGGGTTTTAAATTGACTTCATTTTTTTTAACAAAAAAAAAAACCAATGTGCCAAATTTGAAAATTTTATTTTATATATATATATATATATATATTTTTTTTTTTAAACTGCCTTTTTTAAACTCAGGCTACACGTGAACAAAAAAAATGTGTCCACATTGTAAACAAATCAATTTTTACTTTAAATACCCACATCCAAATGTTGACAAAATCTAAGTTTAAATTGGAAAACGTGATTTTGCCTTGACTTTTTTCATAGTTCAGTCCAAAAGTTGACAAAAAAATTGTTTTGTATTCTTCTTTTTTAATCTCAGGCCAAATGTTGAGCACCCCAACCCCACCTAAAAAAAACATTTAAAGTCCAGATAAGAAAAAGTCGTTGTGTTTTTATTACCTTGTTGTGAATAGTTTACCGAGTGTCCCTAATTGTCCGTGGCGGGCTGGCTCCGCAGTAGGAGCTCCGTATTTTGGGCCTTCAGTCTCTCCAGCTCCTGCTCAAGCTCCCGGAGGCGTGCCAGAGGCTCCTCCACGCTCATGCCACCTCCGGGCTCCACGACCGCGCGCCTCAGCCGGTTGTTCTCCTCCTCCAAGCGGGACATGCACTTCTCCAGCTCCAGGTACTCCCTCACCAGCTCCTGCTTGGTCATGTTTTGCAGGCTCTCGACGTGGTACATCTCATAGGTCTCGGAAAAGTCCCGCTGGAGAAACTCCCCGCCGGCGTTGCCAGGCCTCCCGATGCCGTCGCTGCTTCCCCCGCCTCCTCCTCCACCTCCGCTCCCGTCATCGTCGTCCTCGTCGTCGTGCTCGAAAAGGTCCTCCTCGCTTCCCGTGTCCTCAGGCCGCCGCGCCTCGGTGTTGAGATCCGGCTCCTCGCGGTCGTGCTCATCCATGAGGAACTGGGTGGTGTTGTACGGAGCCACCGGGAGCCCCTTGGCGAACATCTCCTCCCGCAAGCGGGACGCCCGGGCGGTCTCTCGCTCGTCCAGCGCCTTCCGCTCCTCCCACGAAAGTTTGTAGTAGGGCTTCCAGTTGCGCTTCTTTTTGGCGGCACGGCGCCGGTGACGCTTCCTGCCCAGGCGAGCGTCCACTACCAGGCCAGTGTCCGAGTTAACGTGGGCCCCCCCCGGAGGAGGCGGCGCAGGTGCGTCCCCGGCGTTGGGGGACTCGTTTCCGGGACACACCCCCCTCAACTTGTCAGTGTTGACATCCTGGATGTGTTTACCGCTCCTCTGGCGCCCCCTGTCGCCGTTGAGCGGCGGTGCAGCATGGTTGCCGGCTGGGAGATGCTTGTAGCCGCCGCCGCTGCTCCCACCTGATGGGCTGGCCGAACTTTTCAGGTGGTCAGTCTGCTCCGCTGGTTCTGTCATGGTGATGCTCTTCTTATCGTCCTTCTATTTTTTCAACGCATTTTAGAACCGATTAATGTTATTATTTACGAAAAAAAAGTTTCTCAAATAGCAGTTTCAACACAAATTATCTAAAAAAAAA
This sequence comes from Idiotropiscis lumnitzeri, assembly GCF_059441095.1. NCBI lineage: Eukaryota > Metazoa > Chordata > Actinopteri > Syngnathiformes > Syngnathidae > Idiotropiscis > Idiotropiscis lumnitzeri. Next base: position 8,093,727 of record NC_142405.1, on the reverse strand, counting down.
TATCCCCAGACGAGTAAATAACTCCTCCCCCCAAAAAAGTTGTGATAAAAACTGTCAAAAAGTCAAACTAATGACGAACGACACTCCTCTGAGGGTTTGACACTATTAACCGTTTCAACGCTGTCACGGCCCCGCGTCCGCCCGGTGATAACGTCCCGCCGTCGCAACAGACTCCAGTATGCCGCTCCAGTGGAGGGAGCTCCCATTTATATATGCGCTCCGCCTCCAGCCGCGCGCACACCGCCGCTTGCCTCCGCCGAAGGTTTGTGGGATATGAAGTTCAAAGTCCAGCACGGTGCCGCTAGAGCAACTCAATTTGAACTACAGGGTCCACAAGACTCAGAAAAGTGACGAGCCTGACAGCCAATCGGATAGCGGACTGGCGCGAGAGCAAGCGGCAACCTCTCTCGACGCGGATTGGGTGAGAGCACGGTTTTGCTGTTGCTAAGATCATAGAATTTTCCTATTGGACAGCTTGGTTGTCAATTGAGATTGCGTCACGTACAACCAAGAAAGCAGTCCCGGGTTTCGCTTGGACGCTACCAGCTGGGAATTCCGGGTACAAATTCTAAGTTATCAAAATATAACGAGCAAGGACAACTCGAGCGTGGCTATACACCTCCCCTAAAAAATAATTATCGGTTTTAGTGGCATTTTAGTGCTCATTGCTACAATACAATGCCACAATCGAACGTCAATCGTGCGAGCAAAACACGGTCACCCCCTACATTTAAGGCAAAGTGTCGGAGCCCGCTCGAATAGGCTAGTCCGTTTTTTAATGTTCGCAAAGAGAAACGCTTTATTTAGACTAATTTCCCACACGCCATAAAGTGCGACTTTTAATGGTGAACAAACGCGTCACTACCGTGAGGATTTAAGTAACAAATACTTTGATGTGAGTATTTTGTTGCTTCGCGCGGAGTGATACGAAGTAAGGGAGAGGGTGGTTTGAGGTGGCTGGCGGAACTGTGGAATCAGCGTAAACAAACGACAAATGCAGTAAAGCATCCGAGATGAACACATCTCCGATCCCCTCGCTGTTAAAAGGGTGGGTCAAGCGAGACCAACTTTGCTCGATAATAAAAGAAAAAACGACTCAACGGAGCGACGTCAGGAGCATTACTGCGACCAAGACCTTCTCTCTGAAGTTGTAGCGCTTAGTCGTTTTGCACATGTATGTGTGTGTGGAACACGCTAAGGATAAGCTAACTTGCTAACGTGGGGCTTTTCCTCCACGAAACAACACGTCAAACAATTGAAGTCACGTTAACCCCCACAAACAATACATTAAATGACGTATGGCGGTTATTAAATTGTCATTATAGCCAAAAAGGGGCCAATAACGCCATGGCCGACGCCGTAAATGAAGCGACAATGGCGAGCGAGTTCCTTCGAAGCGAAACAATGCAAGCGATTGATAACAGTAACAAACGGCCCGGTCATCTTTAAATAAACACTTCCTGGACTTTCGCATTTGATCATTTATTTGCAATAGAGAGAACAAAATATAACTCAATAAAACCGACCATTAACACAGGCCAATGTGTGGTTACACGGGGGCGGTGTATTTGCTGGAAACACGGCACTTCCCGTAGCGAGTTCCGTATTACTTTATTTAATCGATGAAAAGATTGACATTGCGTCTCAATTTTGACAAGATACTTTCATCTATAAGGCTCGAATGCGCCTTAAAGTGGATATTATGCAGATTAAACCGTGGCGTTAGCACCACCTGACGTCAGGTTTTTTCAGGAATTAGACTGCACCCATCCCTCGGTGGTAAGCATGGTTTAATTAGGGAGGACTAGCAAACTAGTTTTTCAAGACACACACAATGTGCTTTGTAACGCTAATTAAATAAATGAATGGTTGATTAAATGTGTCTTAAAGCATCAATTTACTCCGCATTTGGTTTAATTTTACTGTTTGGACTAAACAGTGGTTAATGTTGAACTGATCCTGCTTTAAATTTTGTTTTTTGTTTTTGTCAGCCATTTCTGCTTGTTAAAGATTACTACTAGTAATAGTAATACTAGTCGTAGTGCTAATATGATTTAATATTTGGAGGATACAAACTGGTTCAATGGTGTACTGGTTCTACTTTCATGTTTTTTTGTTGAGCCATTTTTACTTGCTTGTGACTGCTACTATTAGTAGTAACATACAAGTATCCGTCTCATACTACTACTAATTAGAGTATTAAAAGAGATAGAGGAATCCAGTGTCTCTTTTTAACTATTTGGAAAAACCAAACAATGATACAATGTTAAACTGAGCCTGCTCAGCTGTTCTTTTCTATTTTAACTGGCTCATGATTATTCATAATAGCAGTAGTACTAGTAATAGTAGTCGTAATAGTGTGACGGGGGAATTTTCTGTCTCCAAACAACACAAGGCTTTCTGTTTCCATTAATAGAAGCAGGCCCAGTTACTTTGAGCCAAATGGCAGGCAAGAGTCAGTTAATGTGAAACCTTTAATGGCAGATGAGATTGAGAAATCATAGCCAGAGCTTGTCGGTGTTGTGGTTGGACTCTGGGAGAGGAGGGAGCCAGAGAGCTGCCAGCCCCGCTGCACAGATTACAGTTTGTGGGGATTAGCAAACTTAATCTTAACATGGCCGCCGCCGCCAGTGCTGCAATTGAGGCAAGATGAAAGATGGATATTGTTGTGAAGTCCTTCATCTCATCAGACCTTGTAGAGCCCATTCAATGGCGATGATTTTGTCATTCACCTTATTAAATATGTAAACAAATAAATAAAAAAAGATAGAACACAGTTATACAAGATTAAACTAGAGCATCATTTTGCAGCCTATCTATCCAATACAAGATACATTGCACTAATGGATTGTGATAGAGCAGTAACTGTAGATGACCACCAGATGACGCTGCATCCCCAGTGAATGGTAAATTGGTTTTGGTGCTTTAAGTGTATGTTTACTCAAAGAGATTTTTTTTCAGGTGGACCACTGCAAACAGACAGTTGAAGAAAGCAAAGTGACGTCACCGTCTTGGTAGAAGGCATCGTCATGCTTCAAACACAAGTATGTCATGTTTAAAAAAAAAAAAAAGGCGAGAGATGTTTGATGATTCACCACATCAGCTATGCCGTCTGATAGACTGCAACAAATGATGATTAAAAACAAGATCAGTTTCAGCCATCTAAATGAGGTAGTTAACATTTTATATGTATCATTCAGGGTCACAGAGAAGCTGGAGCAGCCAATGTGGGGCAAGAAACGGGGTCCAGCCTCTAGACTGGTCACCCATCAATCACAGGACTGACAACAGAAGAGAGACACAATAGTTTTCACACTTACTTTCACATCTATAAGAACAATGAATGAAGCTAACATGCCGGTAAATATTTTTGTAAACATCAAAAGCATGTTGGAGTCTTCAGTGGCGATAACTTGCAAGTAAGTTATTGTCAACATGTTGGGAATTTTGGTTGATAAAGAACTGACTATACATTTTTTGCAGAATGAGGACAACTTTCTCTTCAAAAAGTTTGATAAACATGTTTTTGTAATCAGCAGCAAATTTAGGCTTCAAATAACTTGTTTTTGTAAATATCCCATTATTTAGTCTTTTTAGTTTGTGTTTATACTAAAATTATTGGATTTTCATAAACATGAAAGATAATTCAGGAGTCAGTGAAGTTAATGTACATTTGTCTTCATAGTAGCTAACCTATTATGGATTTAAAAAGTCTACACACCCAAGACCAATGGCCTGCGAATGAGAGCAAACATTGGGCAACAAATTTCTCTTTTGAATACTTTCATAGTCTTGAGATTTCATTATACCCTACTCAGATTCAAGACTCACTGTGCCAGTTGAAGCAAAGCAGAATCAGAACATAACAGAGCCTCCTCCATGTTTCACAGTAGGGACAGTGTTCTTTTTTGTCGCATAGGACATTCTCCAAGAAGCTTTATGGCTCATCAACATGCCATTTGGCAAATCCCAGTAACAGTAGGATAGTAGTTTATATACAGGTAATCTATTTCCAACATTGGTGTTCTCCTTGGTTGTCTCCCATGAAGTCCACTTTGGCTCAAACAAAGATGGACGGTGCAATCAATAGTACCTTGACCTTGGAGTTTACCCTTAATTTCCTAGGTTATTTCGGGCTCTTTTGTTACCCTACGAATTACCGGCTCTTCAGTGTTTCATCATTAGTCCTCCTATGGTCACAACCAGAAAGATTTGCTATAAACCATGGATTTTAAATTCTGAAAAATCTGTGCAGCTATAGTCACCGGTGCTTGGAGATGCTCTTATAGCCTTTACCATTTAACATCCTTGCCTATAATTTTTCATTCGCTTCCTCTGGTCTATCTTAACTGTTTAGCACAACACCTGTGGGCCATGTTGGGTACTGCACCAAGCAGGCTGAGGTGACCTGTCAAAGCATGACTATTAACTTGTACTACTACACGCAATGCTGTCTATTCATAAAATATGCATATTTTTTGCTTTATATATGACTTCATTCTTTTTTTCAAAGCCATAACTGAGTCACAGTTGAAATTTAAATGCAAGTAGCAACCTCTATATATTATGTACCATTTAAAAATAACAGACAGGAGTAGCGGGGCCATAGTGAGCGACATGAGAAGCGTCAGGTTGCTGTGTTGATGCAGGCGGAAAAGCTGCGCAAATGTGCGCCTGCTTTAGGGTTCATATTACGTGGAGGCACGGGGGCTCTGCACCGGGGAGGGACCGCAAGGAGCCCTACCTCCCTATCTCCCTCCCTCCCTATCCTCTCTCTCTCTCCCTATCCCTCTTGTTGTTCCTCTGTGGCGCTTGTGTGTGCTTTTTGGACCAGAGCGAGTCCACGGAGGCACCTGGCCGCAAGCAGCGAGTTGCTTCCAACCCAAGCAGGCAGGACGCGAGCGTCTCTCTGCCATCATGTTGGCCAGCAGTGACAAGTCACCAGTTACCTCCGTCAGGGAGCCCAGAGCCAAAGTGGTTGAGAAGACCACAGATCCCATTCGGAGGCTGGGTAAGTCACCTTATTTATTATTACTTACTTGTTGCTTTATCTTTCAGCACCACAACTTTCTAACTGTTGATCTGTGAACTCATTAATACGCCACCCTCCTTTCAAATATTTTTTCGCCTCTCTTTTGCACACTTTCAACTGATTTCTTTGCAAATATTCTGTGAAAAAGAGCAAAGAGCACACATTAGAGACCACCTGCACATGTTGAAATATTATACGTTTTGCATTACATAACCTACATAACACAGGCTTTACCACAAAAAAGTTGCAAAATGAGACAATTATGTGTAGAGTAGTCTTTTTAAACTTCTAAGACAATTCAGGGTTTTTATTTGGCAGTCTTCAGTTTTGTCAGTAACTTGACTTTGATATTTTCAGAACATGAACATTTTCTTTGGAGACTTGAAATTGTCTTTGATTTTTACAAAGACATGTATGTAAAGTTCTTTGAAGACAAAAAATAGTTGATGTTGAGTTGAGTTTGTAGACAAAGGTGTCTTTGATGTTGATGAAACGTAAAAAAAAAATTTTTTTTAGGTGTAATGGTCTTTGAAGTGACAAAAACATGTACTGTATGTTAAGTCCTTTGAAGACTGCTTTGCTCGTACCAAAACATACTTGAAGATCAGATGCTAAATTGTCTTTAATGTTTACAAAATGTGTACAACATGTTTTGAAAGACTGCATTGTCTTTGTGTGTCTCTAAAACATGACTAAATTTTCTTGCATTTTTTTTTTCAAATATCAAGCCCATGTTGACAATACACATTTTTTGGGTCCTCTGAAGGCTGTCAAGTTCTCTCAAAACTCAAAATTGCCTTTGATATTGACAAATGCATGTTGGGCTTTTGTCTCTGAGACTTTCTCCGGCATCAACGTGTCTAAATGCTAACTCCTTCATTAAAGAGTAAATTGTAATTGATGTTGAAAAAAAACATGCACCATATATCAAGTTTTTTTGAAAACTAGATTGACAGTTACCATAAAATGACTTGATTGTCTTTGACATTTACAAACAAATTCTTCAAATACTGTAAATGTGTCTTTGGTGTTTACAAAAACACCAAGAATTATAAAAAAAAAAAAAAAAAAACTACAAAAACACCAAAAATTATAAAAAAAAAAAAACACGTAAGTAAAGTTCTTTGATCAAGTTCTTTCAACACTTCAGATTTCCTTGAAGTTTATGAACTTCTCAAGTCCTTTACTCAAACATCAAAATCTTCAATTAAGATGGCATAACACTGAAATTGAAAAAGTCTCTGTCAAAGGTGCTCAACTTTATGACGCTGGATGGTCTCCGAGACAAACAGGTGGTCTCATAAATATGTTACGCACTGTGCATTTTATTTCATGCTCAGCTGCACCAGCGTAGGCTGTGACGCGCACATTTCACTGTGCCTAATACAACACAGGAAGCCTTCATTTAATGAGCTGCCTTATTATGAGCACCGTAATCTAATGGTCTGTATGTGTGCGTGGGCGTGGGTCAGCTTGAACGGAAGGGGGGGATTATTTTTATTCCTCTGATTTCACCATTTACACACCCATCCTACATGCAAAGCGCCCACCGAAAATAGACACCTGCTCATCCACAACAGCTCTTGTCAAGACCGCCTGAGGAGTGGCTGGATGTCAAAATATCTTTTTAGGAACATGCTGTTGTAGTGAGGGGAGCGGGGGGCAACACTTTTATTTTAACGCACTCGCAAAATCCGCTGGCAGCCAGTCAGGTTATATAGTGTTACACATAGAGGGATAATCTGCAAATACAACGGAGGCGATGAAAAGGATGTTCATTGTCAAACTGTACAGGCAGTGTTTTAAGTCATATTTTAAACATTCTTAAAAGTCAAAGTACAAAAAGAAGTTAAACACTTAATAGTAAAAACAATAAAACGCCGCTTTACTTTAAATGAGAATTGACAAAGTACTGCTTAGTTTGCTGCGTTTTATTTTACATTGTTATAACAATGTAATAATCGCAGACAATTTAGTCTTAAATTGTAACTTACAAGACAATTCTGCAATTCAGCCTTCAACGAAGCTGTCATGCAAAAAGCAATTAGTCTTCAATAGACTTAACATACTTTGTGTTAAAGACAATTTGAACCTGCGTTATTTTCATAAAGATTGAAGACATTATTCTCTGCATTCTGATACACGTGTTATAGCTCGAGGCTCGTCAGCCACTCTGCCAGCATAAGATGGAGTTTTATGCAAACAGCTATTGTGGCTTTAGCTACTGTGTGTGTGCGTGTGTAACCTCGGAGCTGCTGGCTCCTCTCACAGAATGTGGAATGTAGTAGATAATAAAAAACAATATCCAGCCGGTGGATTCATTTATCACAAATCCAACGAGCTGGTGAGCTTCTTCTTTGTACTTTGACACACCTCTTCCAAGCTGTGATCTGACTCAAGCGAGTGTTCGAGTCTCCCGTAATAATCAACAGTTCACGCTGAGTCACTTGTTTCAGTCACATTGACATTTCAAATGAAAACCCACATGTTCAGTAAATCAACATCATTCAACCTGCCGAACACCCCGTTGAATATGAAAGAGATTCAAATAATTTTCGTTTGAGAAAAAGTTTAAGAAAAAAAAACGTAGATGCTTTTGTAAACATGGAAGACAATTTAGCGTCTTCAGCTAACCTGACAGCTTGTTAAATGGCCCCAAAACATCCATATGAAGTCGGGTCCAGTGAGGGACTTGAGAGCTAAAACTGTCCCTTGTCCCCTCTCTCCTCGTTTCGAATATTCCCCTTGCTCAGACTTCCTCTGCCTGTCCTCCAGACCGGACTTAAACCAGGCAGACAGCTGCCCTACTTTCGTGCCCGCCGCGTCTCACGCATGACCAAGTGCCGTAGCAGCGGTATCAGCGACACCTTCAATTCGTCTATATTTACGCAAGTGTGCGATCCTTGCTTGCCGGCTCCGGTGGCGCTCCTTATCCCGAGGGAAACCTGAACCGGGCCCCGGGCGGAGCTGCTCCGGACTGCGTTCATGCTCTTGCTCAAGTACACCCGTTGTTGTTTTCCTTTCTCATGTTGATGACACTGCTGTGGATATGACAGTGCATTCGGTTGCTAGCCTGCCTGCATGTCTAAGGGATGGCAGGGGGAATTTGGGCTGGGGGGGGTGGCACACCGAGGGAGATTTTCCTGCAGCCGAGCATGAAAATAAAGACCCCTCAGCTCTGCTGCCTCGACAGAGCTCTTACCCCGCCGTTTCACGCTCTTTTTCAAGAGTAGCAGCCCATCGGAATGTATTTGAATAGACAGAAAAAAAACACTGTAGACACCTCGCATGATAGAAATAAATTTGATGACTAGAAATTGAGGGTGTACCGATCAATTGGCTGGGATCTGCGTTGATAGAAATAATCTTATAGAATCTTTAGAGAAAACAAACCTTCTTGCTCAATGTACATGTCATACGATTCACGTGTTATCACCTTGATCGCTCCTCTCTCCATAGCCACTGCCTTGCACAATAGAAATGAAGCCAGCAACTGGAAATAATCCGTCCCCGCCCAAAAAAAAAAAGTGTGTAACATGAGTGTGTTCAATATAAATAAATATATTGTAATCAATGCAATTGCGTGACCAACACAAATAAAGACACAAAAGTGGATTTTGTACGGTGAGGAATGCAGTGTTGAAACACAGGCTGTGGCAGTTTGGCCAGCATAGCACTGTTGTCATTGACCTGCAAGTTAATGTGGGAATGCCTCGCATGTGGTAACAGCTTGGACCGAGGGCCCTGGAAGGGGAGGGGAGTTTTTGTGTCCAATAGGGCAAAGAAAAAGAGGAGGGGAGGGGGGGGGGCGGTTATTTCTATGAGGCCCCCCCAAAGGAGTTGGTGTAATTAAAGCTCTCAAATGCGCCAGCATTTTTCTAAGCTTCTCACAAATCTAGGTAAGGTGGAGTTGCCGGGAGTAATGTGACATGGGAGCGCTCTGGAAAGACTCGGGACACTTTTCCTTTTGTCCTCGCCGCCATTCACGCTGGCAAACGGAGCGGCCATGCATAGCCGAAAAGCAGTGGCCCTCCTTAAGCGCAGCTACTGGAAAACACTTGCTAAAAATGCAGCCTCACTAAACACGGCATGTGTTTAAAGAGAAGAAAAAAAAAAAACGATAAAGAAAGTTCACAGTGTGTGTTTTGAACCTTTGGAATGAAAGCTGCGTAAACACTTCAGTTCCAAAATCAGATAACAAAGACGCCATTGTAGAGACCACAGTGCAGCTTTTAAGGTGGAACCTAATCCAGTCCAGCTCCAGAAGAAGTTTTCCTCGTAAGAAATCACGTTTACTTATGTCATTATTCAGTTGCAGGGTCAAACTGTCCCAGGCAATTTGAAGCAGACTTTCTGAACTGTCACACAAGCATAAAAATACCCTACAGTAGTATTAATTTCTTTCTTTATTTTTTATTAAATAAATGATGTTTATTTTCATTCAGTTTTGTATTTAATAAAAAAGGAGGAAATTATATTATTATTATTTCCAGTTCAATTTCTTTTAACAGCATCATTTATCATTATTTATTAATTTTTAAAAGAAGATTTTTTTATTTAATTTTGTTCTTTTCTAACAATATTATAGCATTCTTCTTTCTTATCATTATTTGTATTTTTTTAAACCATGTTACATTTTATTTAATTCTGGTCTTTATCTAAAAATACCATACAGTATTATTCATTTGTTTAAATTCTTTTTTATTTATGAAATAAATAACCTTTAATGCTTCTAATAATTCATTTGTCTGTTATTTTCTATTACTATTTTGGTGAATTAAAAAAGCAAACAATTAAATCAGAATTTAACTCTGTTTTTCTTTGCCCAGTAATATATAAAGATTTATTGTTGGCCTCTATGTTTTATTCCTCACTTTCTCCTACATCGTGGTTGCAAAATGACCTTCCCTTTATCCCTATCCTCAATGTTTTCTTTATTTTATTCAATTTTCTGCATGTGGAGATTTTCTGTGATTACATTTCCATGCGTGGAGGCAGAAGTCGTTCATCCACAACAGACCTTGGCGACTTGAAGCTAACTTCAGCGCTTCTTTTTCCTTGGCCGGCTCCCGTCTCGCCGGAGACGAATAAATCTGCATACAATAGTGAATGATTTACACTTGTCGGCCATGTGTTTTGTGGCCTTTTCTAGCAAGTCCTTACTAAAACTGTGGTGACATAACCATGTTTTTTTTTCCGGCAACCTGCTCCTGCACAAAAACATGCTGTAAAATCTGCTCCAAAAAGTCGTTATGCCAGTCGAATTTTGGGTATAAACACAGTCAAGACTTATGAAAGGTGGTTTTGTACATGTACGTATTTTCACGGCAAATATACCAGGAGTCCCAATCTGGGGTGCGGTCTCGAGATTAGTCGTGTTCTGGTTTAAAGATGACCTTCAAAAAATAACAGGCGTACCCTTGTCATCAATCAGTTCATGTTTTTGTGTGTGTGGCTTTTAGGTCTGCTGGACAACGAGGACGTGCGCGTGATGATGCGGGGCTCCAACATGGTGAAAGTTCGCTCTCCGAGGTGGCAGAAGAGCCGAAACCTGCGCCTGTTGGAGGACGGACTCACTGTATGGTGCGAGTCGTCCAAGAGCTCCCGCAAGGCCAAAGCACGTCAGACGTGTGAGTACATCTCGACGCCCAATAAAAATAAACACAACAATGAGAAATCCTGAGGAACCTTGATTTTGGTTTTCAATCATTTTATTCATCTAAATTTTATCCCGGTGTTTATACAAAAACAACGTCTGACTTTTCCATTCAGATGCTTTCCTTTGGGACTTTTTTCTTTGGTTTTTTATTGAATTTTTGTCAGACTCTCTGGACCTGATTAAGTCCCAAAAACTGAGGTACCATCCACGATAATCTATTTTTTTACACGAGTAATGTATGTGTGATATAACTAATGGGCTGGAAACAATCCAGCAAGTCAAAAAAAGTCCACATCCAGCTCGCTCACTTAATGTACGTGTCTCGCCTGTTATACATGACCACCTCTTTGCTGTCAGAGTACAGTACAGTACGCCCCTTAGAGCAGGGAGGAGGAAGCGGGCTCAAAGAGCGATCCGGAAAAAGGGAGAATGGAAAGCTCTCATGCGTAAGAATAGCCCAGCGACAATGAAAAGGTTTTCACGCGGAGGAAACTGAGCCCATATGAGAAGAGGTGAAAGGGAACTCACCCCCACCCGACCTCAAGGAAAGAGTGTCGAGGTGTACCTAATGAAGTGTCCAGTGAGTTGAAAAGAAAATTGGGGCGAGTAAGGTACCGTAATGAGCTCACATGTGATAAGGCATACTTGCGTATCAGCACTCAAGGATTCACCTTTTTGCAGATTTTTTTTTCTTTATGCGGCCCTTGATGCCGTAGCACAGTTGAGTGCCGAGAGATGAGCTAGTCTCACCACACTTGATATTTAGGTAGGTGTGATGTGACGTCTGGATTCCGGCATGTCGACTCGATGTGACACCCACACACACACACACATACGCACACACACGTTACTTTCGTCACACCCCCGTCAAAAAACGCAACGAGGTAATGCAGGGTCGTTTTTGAAGACGTTTCATAAGATCGGTTTGAGAATGAGGCTATTATGAAGACGGAACTGACTTAAACATAGCAGCCATCTCAGGTCTGAAGTAAATATATCAAATTTATGTGATCGTAATGTTGTTTTGTTCATTTTAAATTTGCTACTTTTTTAGCAGAGTACTGCATTTTTACTTATAAAATATTTTTATGGCATATTTTGATGTTTTTGCAAAATTTTGAGTTTTCTTGAAATCCTACATTGATTTGGTGACACAGTGAATGTTTTCAATGGAAAAGCTAACTTACCATCCGGTAGGTATCCTAAAACTGTTCCTCATATAGTGTGTTTGTGTGTCTGTGTGTGTCTGTCTGACCAAAATGAGACATGAAATCACTCCCGAGAGATGACTCTGTGGAGAAGCAGAATACGAGGCACATGCTATTTTGTCGTCAAGTTGCTATGTGACTGGTGGAATTTATGATTCCCTAAAAATTCCTTTGACACCTGAACCTCAAACATTTCCGTCCTGTCTTATTTTTACTTCCAACCAAGAAGCTACCCGTATGTCATATCATATACGTATACTGTAGTTATTTTAATATCATTGATTTGGACTCCTCCAGTTGCCGTGACCGAGGTGGAGTGCGTGCGCGAAGGCTGCCAGTCGGAGGCGCTGCGCCGGATCTCGAGCTCGGTGCCGGAGAGCCACTGCTTCACGGTGGTCTTCCGGGGGGCCCGCAAGAGCCTGGACCTGCTCTGCCCGTGTGAGGACGAGGCGCAGCGCTGGGTGCGAGGCCTGCGCACCCTGAAGGAGCGTGTTGCCAACATGACGCAGAAGGAGAAACTGGACCAATATCCTAAACATGTCTCATTGACATGGTCGCTTGAGCTCTCTTTTCTGTCTGACCCACATTCTCTGACTGTCTTCCTTAACCCTCCCTCCCTCTACTTGGATCCGCGGCTACCTGCGGCGAGCGGATCAGAACCAGGACGGAAAGATGAGCTATGACGAAGTCCGCCGGCTGCTCCAGATGATCAACATCGACCTGAGCGAGCAGTATGCTCGCTCCTTGTTCAAGGTCAGGGGGGATTTCATACATATTGGAGGCTGTTTAGCCTACAATCTACACTGACTGCGGATTACTGCTGTTATTTTTTGCTTTATGAGTCTTCCTGGTGATGGAATGTGCTCTACATCCCCTCCTGAGAGATGTTCTTGATGTACACAGCTGTGGAAATGCTTTCTCAATGGGGAATCAGTATCACGCCCTCGCCAAATAACAACTAAACAATAGCATCACTTTTTTTTTTTTTATCCTCTTCGTGCTCTAAGACGCCTGACTAGATAATTTTTTCACAATTAAAAATACATATCTCACCCAGGATGGTTCCCTTGCACAACTGAAATAAATACACAAAGTAAAAGCCTTACTCATGATACGCATCACCTTGAATATAAATAATGTCAAATAAACAATCCACTGATGTTGTATTCCCAGAGGTGCGACCGGTCCGGGGACAGCCGTCTGGACCACAACGAGATCGAGGAGTTCTGCCGGGAGCTGCTGCGCCGGCCTGAGCTGGACGCCGTCTTCCGCCACTACTCCAGCAACGGCTGCGTGCTCTCCACCGCCGAGCTGCGAGACTTTCTTGGAGACCAGGGAGAGGACGCCAGCCTGGCCCATGCGCAGACCCTCATCGGCACCTACGAGCTCAATGATTGGGGTGGGTTTCTCTCTCAGTGCGACCTGGGAACAAAAGGTGCATCGGTGGTTGGGGACCCCTGTCAGTCCCCCAATTAGATGTCGCTTGCACTTGATGACATAATCATTTTTGCATCCTTTGATTGGTCAAGGTTTACTGTCAACTTCGACTAGCAAAACCTATAACCGGTATCTCTGAAGAGAATTAGGTATTTTATCTATTATTTTTTGTTTTTGATAAATATTGATTCTGTTGATGTTGTATTGTTTATCTTGTATTGTTGTATAATGAAAATAATTAATGTTGTCTTTGCGATTACAGCACAGCGGAACCAGTTCATGACCCAAAATGGCTTCACTATGTACATGCTGTCACGGGAGAACGACGTGTTGAACCCAGAGCACGGCCGTGTTAACCAGGACATGAGCCGCCCCTTGGCCCACTACTTCATCTCCACCTCACACAACACCTACCTCACCAAGGACCAAGTGACCAGCGCCAGCAGCACCGAGCCCTACATCAGGTATTCACAGCGCTCTCATTTTCCAAGTCTTCAAACTGCAAAATGAGACTTTAAAAAAAAAAAATGTGTGTGTGTGTCAGGGCTTTAATTCAAGGCTGCCGTTGCGTAGAGTTGGACTGCTGGGACGGAGATAAAGGCGAGCCGGTCATCTACCATGGTCATACACTCACCTCCAAAGTGCCTTTTAAGGAGGTCATTGTCACCATCGCACAGTACGCCTTCAGGGTGAGACCACACATCAAAGTGTGATGGCGCCTTGAAATTTTGTCTCGACAAGTCTCCAATATCTGACTAGAAAAATGTCAAATAAAATAAATGTACTATATTTTTATTTAATTGTATTTCTATGACCTCTCTTATTCAATAAATTAAATAACAACATAGATATATAAACACAAGATGAACAAGTGCTAGAATTTAATTTGTCTGAAACTCAATTGCCCTAGCCGAGTGTTTCCGAAGTGTACCTTTTGTCCACCAGGCGTCTCCATATCCTCTGATCCTGTCCCTGGAGAACCATTGCTCAGTGGAGCAGCAGGTGGTCATGGCCAAACACCTCTGTGCCATCCTGGGCAACAAGCTGCTTAACAAGCCCCTCAGTGACCACATGCTCAATGACCTGCCCTCACCTGAAGTATTAACCACACACTCATGCTAAAAACAAAAGCAAACATCCATTAAATGGTGGTCCTTGCAGGAGCTGAGGGGACGTATACTGGTGAAAGGGAAGAAGCAAATCCCTCAGCTGGGCCAGCTGGGCAAAAACGGAAGCTACGGCAGCTTCTCCTCAAGCTCCGAGGATGAGCAGACAGGCGGAAACAAGAGCACGCCCAAGAAGGACCCAGCCAAGGTCACAATTTGTACCTCCACAAGGAAGATATCATCTTGTCAGTTTGATTCATATGAAGAATAAATCTTAACTGTTCCACGCCAGCGCCATCTGCTGAATCCTCATCTTAGTGTACAGTTCCCCATTTGGTTTGAATGTTCTCATTGTTTTCAGGTGTGCTCCAAACTGAGCGTGGAGCTGTCAGAGTTGGTGGTGTACTGCCGCAGCGTCCCCTTCTGTGGCTTCACACACGTGGGTGAAAAGCCGCCCGATGAAATGTCCTCTTTCTCCGAGAACGACGCCTTAAAGCTCATCAAAGACTCGGGTACAGATTGGAAGTGATCCGACGTTACACTTTTAATTATTTCAATATAAAACTTAACCATGACAGACACATTTATCCTGAAATAACAGTTTTGATACAACATATCACAGTTATTGTTTGACACATTTGTGTCAGTACTGATAACAGCTAAAATTGTAACATATCACAATTGACATTGGAGCCCTGTAAGGTGCTTTTGCTCATTTTTCAGGGAAGCTTTTTGTGAGACACAACAGCAGGCAGCTGAGCCGGATCTACCCGTCCGGACAGCGCCTACAGTCGTCCAACTACAATCCCCAGGAAATGTGGAACGCTGGCTGCCAGATGGGTAAGCAGTAAAAAGAAGTAACACGCCGATTTTGATGAAGTCATCAGTAGAAGGTATAGCTCTGATTTCAAATTTAAAAACGGAAAAAGTCATAAGTAGAAATATTTGAACACAGTACAGGTAGGTGAAAAATCTGCTTAAGTACAACAACAAAGTACTTGTACTTTTTTACTTCCAACCACTGTTGTGCAGTGGCTCTAAACTTCCAGACCCCTGGTGAGCAGATGGATCTGAACCAGGGCCGCTTTATTGCGAACGGCCGTTGCGGCTATGTTCTGAAACCCGGCTTCCTGTGCAGCGGCGAGTCCGACTTCAACCCGGAGAATACGGGCGGGGGTCCCGGTCACATCCCCACCCAGCTGACTATACGAGTACATTCACTCAGTAATGATATGTCTGATATGTGTCTTTAATGTATTTAGTTTGACGTTTCTTTTTATTCTGGTTTGTTTTTGTAGGTGATATCAGCACAGCAGCTTCCCAAAATCAACACAGACAAGGCCAGCTCCATTGTGGACCCGCAGGTGTGGGTGGAGATTCACGGCGTGGCCATCGATAATACCAGAGACAAAACACACCGGATTGACAACAATGGTACTTCCTTCATGTTATTTCATTTACAACAATCATTTAAAACATTAGTGATAGAACTGCCACGAATAGATAACATTTGCGATAGTGACTCAGTCTGCTCTTGTGCGCCCTCTGCAGGCTTCAACCCGCAATGGGACTGCACGCTCAGCTTCCAGTTGCAGGTGCCCGAGCTGGCACTAGTGCGCTTCGTCGTCGAGGATCATGACCACACGGCCAAGAACGACTTTGTGGGACAGTTCACGATACCCTTTACCAGCTTGCGTACAGGTATGCTGGTACTTTGAATTACAAATACCTCAATTTATGAAGTTTCCAGGTTATGAGCTGTTCATTTTTTTTTTTTTTTTGCACACAAACCCCGACTGGTTATATTTCAGACATTTAGCTATGCTAAAGTTGTGTCAACTCTCAGTAATGTTGTTTACTAATCTTTGGTCATCATTCTCAGGTTACCGACACGTCCACCTGCTGAAGGCCGATGGGTCCCGGCTGGCCCCCGCCACGCTCTTCATCCATGTGAAAGTGTGCCGCAGAGGCATTCCCATCAAACACGTGTGTGAAAGTACGCCTTCGCCCAAGAGAAAAGTGTAAACTTCACTAAGTGAGACCGTCGTTTAGGGGTGGGCAAACGTTAGTACTCGAAAGCCACATTGGATTTTTAAAATGGACAGATGGGCCAGCTCATTCGTTGATGTAAAAAAAAAATAATAATAATCATCATGAATACATTTTTACTCACGAAGTTTAGGTGGGAAAAAAAAGCCAATTTAATTCAAAACTATATTGCCCGTCCCTGCCTTAGTTGTGACATCATTGCCTAGAATCACTACTAAGTACTAAGAACAAACAACTACAAAATCTAACCTACTGTACTTTGGCACTTTTAACGTCTTTTAATATGTTTTTACCTCAACAACTTGAACTTAAAATGACAAATACAAGCAGTATTAAAAATAGATGTTTACGTGTGTCCTAATATGAACTTTATCACCTTCATGCTAGTTTCACATAAGCTAAAGAAAGGAAATGAGACAATTTACTCATTTTGACTTGGAGACCAGTTCGTCTATTTCTTATTTTCTATGTTGCCAAAAGAGAGCAAACAAATTGGCTGATTGTTAAAGTTAAACCTCTCAGTATTACAAAATTATTTTTCTTTTGTAGTTTAAGAGGTCTTTTTCTGCAGTGGTCTATTTATTGTGACTAATATCATTATTACAAATGAATAAATCATCTACGAGCACTATTATATACTTTATATCTAGAGCTAACTCAAAGTCATTAATATTGGATAATTCTGTCGTTTATTTGTTTTTTTTGCATCAAAGCACTTTTTAGTACTGGTTGTCCTTTAACCTTATGCAAACCTGGTATTGTTGCCTGTGAAGTGCCAATAAAGTTTTAATAACATAATTTTTGTGTGCCTCTCATTCCCTGCAGAAACGCCCCGACTAAAAGATATCACAGCACATTGGCTTAGTGTTCAGATAACCGCAACTTTAACTTAAAATAATCCATAATTGATTTGTTAAAGTACTTTTTGCTGACCATGGTACTTTCCACATGCTGGACTTCTAAACACGTGGCAATTTTAAGACCTTTGACAAAAATCAAGTCACGGGTTTCCTTCTAGTTAATTAAAGCCCAACTGGCTGATCACATGGCTCCAATTCCACACATTTTAGCTTTCCTCTGTTACACTTTTCATGGTATGCCCCCAAATAACCAGACCATGATAGCATTATCTTAGTTTTTAGTCAAATTCTCTATGCAAGTATTCTACGTTAAATTAATTAATTAAAATACAAGCTTTTAGATTGTGCATAGAAGACTAAGTTCCCACAGTAGACCATAGAAACGCCACACTGGAAGCATAGATTCAAACAGAACCTAACTGAGGCAGCATTGCTAAAAAAAAATGCAATACAATGCAAAAAGTCCAATTAAAGTATTTTAGTACCATGGCCCCCCACTTCCCAAATATCATACTGATTTTGATTACAAGCGAAGTTTGAACTTTGAATACATAAAAAGACATTCACTGACAAAGGAAGGGTTTGCCGACGTAATCGAAAATAGACCAATCACAGCGAGGGACGTTTAAAGACCTCGAGGACACGCGCTCTCGGCTCACTTCCTGGTTGAAAATGGCGGATGAGAATGAGACAGCACCGTTGCCGAGGAAAGAAGACATAGAGGACCACGGACACTGCAGCGACTGTGAAAATGAGGAGCATCACTTCGATGATGGGTAAAGTCGCTTGCCGGGTGTCAGAGCGTTGTGACGAAATAGTCACGGGATAATGAGACAAAGTTAAAGGCGAGCGCACGCTGGCCACGGCGAGCTGATTCGGGAATAGCTAGGAGACGACGTCCCGCCCCCTTGCCTTCAAGTTATTGGCTTGAGAGTGTGTTTGCCTGACTGTTCTGTGATTTGATTGGTAGGGAGTGGTATAAATAGGCGGTATTTCATGTCAAGTCATTATCAGGGAGTTGTAGGGTAGGTAGTGAGCCGCCAGTACTAGTAGGCTTTAAAACAAAGCTAATATTTTTACTCTTCATATATTCTGCTCTGATATAACAATAAAGCAGCTTTGCGATGATTGTCACTTTTAAAACTCACCCTGAATTACGTGTTTTCTCATCATCTAATGGAGTCTACACTGATTCCCTGTTGACGTTTTGCTAATTAGCTTCTAATGCTAAAAGCTAACCACTGTGAACGATGTCCCGCCTACTTACTTTCACGCCATTGGCTGGGGAGACTATTTGTCTGCCTGTTGTCCGATATGATTGGTCCGCAGCGGTTTTAAAGTGGGCGGGGATTTATTGGAGCTTTGCGGCACTTAGCAAGGCGTTGTGGGGGTAAATGAAAACAAAGCTAATAAGCGACTTGAATTAAATTTTCATGCATTCCGCGCCTACAGAGCAGACAACATAGATTTGACACGACGGACACCTCCAAAACTCAAACACAGGACTAAGTGCAATGCGTCTATTCCACGAATTAAGTTCGCGCCGATGCGCCGTTGACGTGCTAAAAAGCTTCGCGAGCTGAGTGAGCTGTCAAACCCTTTTGTCTGTGAGAAATGATATCGTGCTTTTTCGTTGGAGTCGAATTAAAATTATCGTTTAATACAAAAAACAAGCACAGCGGAGGAGCGTTTTGTCTTATAGAAACGAATACAAAGATGCAATTGTCAACTGTTTTCTTTTAATTTCCATCACCATTCAATTTGGAGCAACCCAGAAAACGACCCCTTATATTAATCATTTAAACCCAATACTATGATCCCAAGTACATTAATTTCAAATGTATTTTATGACATTTCACTGAAAATGTGAACCCTTGCCAAGTCGCATATCGTAAACTCACCAATGTTGTACCGCATGCCTAAAACTATTGGTAAAAAAAATAAATTAATAAATAAATCAACTTATTGGTGGCTACTTGCCACTTGTATTATTATTTTCTTTAATTGTCTGTATTGGCATCAGATGCGACCGAACGCCCCGCTCCTTCTTGGGCACCATGTCAGCGGAAGAGTCACTGGCGTCGGCCAAAGACTGATAGCCAGACAGCTTTGCTGAGAAGAGCAGCGTGACGGAACCTTTCAGTAGAGGTCAGACGAGGCGTCTTGCTGGGTTGGTGCCGGAGAAAGCAGGGTGATAAATTTTAAAAGATGACACGGAGAAAGAAAAAAGAGTGTCTGTGTCACTATGCCCAAAATGTAATGAAGTGGCTATTAGGAAAGTAGTAATTGGTTATTTTACGGGGTGCCAAGTAGCGGCGTAAATTTCCTCACACTACCATTGCATTCTTTTTTTCAAAATCAAATAATCTGTAGGTTTTCGCTATATTTAGCAACTTTTCTTAGACCTTTAACAGCTATTTTCTCCAAAAAGATACCAGCAAAATTGACAATAATTATAATACTTGTAATATAATAATTATATTCATGTCATCAGTGTCGTTATACATCACTGTCAATAATATATTTCCCACTTTTCCAAATATTTGTGAGTCCTGACTAGGAACAGATGATATGATTTGGCAGCTGGTGTACATTAGTCCCCCGCCCTCCCGCCCTATTCATAAAAATTGTCGTCCCCCGACCCCGTTCTGACCACCTGATGTATACATGCATGTTTTGAAACAAGAAAACATGCTTTTTCTAAATACATTAAAAATAATATTCAAAAAGTTGAGGTAAGAATGTTGGATTGTCCCTCGGCAAGCATTCTAGTTTTTCACATGGCCGATTTGCAATATTAATTATCCACCCCTGCTGTACGTTTTGTTGATGGTTTGCAGTGGAAAAAAAAACTCTTTCGAGCTGGGTGGAACACAAAGACCTCTTGTGGCTACGTCGAAGCCCATGGAACAGCCCATACATATTGTTTTGTTTATTGTTGACCCCTCACGCGCACCCCTTTCAATATACATACATGTATTTATGCATGGGCGGTCACCCCGTTGCTCGAAAGGTCATATGACGCGCCATCTGTGTTCCGTCGCCCTCGGACAATAATGAGATTATCCCGTGTAAGTATGCAGACGCAAGAAGAACGATGAGTGGCTGCATGGGCCAGCGAGTGGGGGTGTGTGACTTGAGTAAAGGTTGTGCGGATGCGAGGCCAGCGCCTTAAAGTGGTTTAAACTGGACCTAAAGTGAAGATAAATCCAGTTTAGGTGGGGAATGTGTGTAGTCTGAAGGGATGAGGTTATTTGATGTTAGGGTTGGTTAAATTGTCCTACTATTTCTTTGAATTATATTATTTTGCCGTTGTGTGCCAGTGACAGGGGTCTGGGCGACGACAGCGGTGCCAAGAAGAAGAAGAGGAAGCAGAAGAAGAAGAAAAAGAGTGGCGCGCCCACGGAAACCTCTCAAGACCCTCTCGCTAAGGCATGAACGTTTATAATTTGATATTTGAATCCAATATGTCACATCATGACTCACTATTTATGCTTTTCCGGTGTCAACTGCTTTTGGTTTGACGACAAGTCTCAACTTGTCATTCTTTTAGCTTTAGCTACTCAATAATGGAGTTCCAGACCCACCCGCAATGTGTGAAAATCCATGATACACAGAAACACACAAAGAAACCATGAGTTGGTCTCAATCTTTTTACAAAAAGTACCAACTACAACAATAGTTGGCTCTAATGAGACAGGGATTTTATTTATAAAATGTATATTTAATATTCTAAGCCACTCTAACGTGCACAGCTTGAACATTACCACTGTGGTTGAACGTAAGAAAATGGATCAGTATTGCATATTAAGGTGAGATAAAAAAATTAACAGCAGCAATTGCTGGCTAGCAACAATTTCCACCTCTTCCTAAATCAGATGGGATAGGCTCACTCCCCTTGCCAGGTAGAAAAAGGAAGGGTGGATGGATTATCAGTGCTTGGCCAATGATTCTTTCATTAACCACTAGAGGGAGACACTTCACATAGTTTGAGAATCACTGTCTGAGCCTTAAAATACTCGCCCCAATGTGTTTTTAAAGACATTTGAAAGTTCTTACTTACAACACAACTTTTAAACACATTTTTTAAACAAAAAAAACGTTATCTAATGTATCGGAAAAACAGTAATGGAACAAATATAAAAACATTTTCATGCACACAATCCCTGAAAATACTCCGTCCACATGCCATTAAGTGTTGAAAAAAAGAGAATGTAACTTCATATTTTGGGTGCCCGCTTGAAGTATCGCTTCCTCACAGTGTCTTCTGTTCCACAGGTGAATTCGCTGCCCGCCGACAAGCTGCAGGAGATCCAGAAGGCCATGGAGCTCTTGGGAGGCCAAGGTCCTGCCAAGACCATGGAGGAGGCCAGCCGGAGAAGTTACCAGTTCTGGGACACGCAGCCTGTGCCCAAACTGGGTATGACCGCCAACAACTACACGTGCTAACCAGACTCTTCTGATGACTAAAACGAACCACTGCCCTGTGTTTTGATTCCAGGCGAGACCGTGACATCGCACGGCTCCATCGAGCCCGACAAGGACCAAATCCGCGAGGAGCCCTACAGCCTCCCGCAAGGCTTCTGTTGGGACACCTTGGACCTGGGCAACCCTGCTGTGGTAGGACATAGGCCATAAAGGATTTTATTAATCATTTTGGTTCTTTATTTTTTTCATTGACTAAATTTAACACAACGTAAAAAGTACCGCTTTACGGTGATTGAAGTGGGTATGTGGGTATAAGCATCGTAATCGCTATTGATAGCGAGCAGGCATAGAGTATCTTCAGACTGAGCCCTGGGCCAAGTAGTGAAAAATCTGTGAGTAACTTTTTTTTCCCACCAAACCAGCTCAAGGAGCTCTACACTCTGCTCAATGAGAACTATGTGGAAGATGATGACAATATGTTTCGGTTTGACTACTCGCCTGATTTCCTGCTCTGGTGAGTGTTTTATGCCTTTTGATGGCCCTCCAATTTCACATAATCCTTGTCTCTCATCTAATAAGTGAGTTCAATAAATTGGTGGCATTATTTTATCCCTCCCACAGGGCTCTGAGGCCCCCAGGCTGGCTGCCTCAGTGGCACTGCGGGGTGAGGGTGAACTCTAACCAGAAGCTGGTGGGCTTCATCAGCGCCATCCCTGCCACCATCCGCATCTACGATATGTATGCAGCTATTAAAAGCCTTATATTAGAACTAGACCAAGAGATAGCTGTATCTTGATGTTTTTATTTCAGCGAAAAGAAAATGGTGGAGATCAACTTCCTGTGTGTCCACAAGAAGCTCCGAGCCAAGCGAGTTGCCCCGGTGTTGATCCGAGAGATCACCAGACGCGTCAACCTGCAGGGAATCTTCCAGGCTGTGTACACGGCCGGAGTGGTCCTGCCTAAACCCGTGGGCACGTGCAGGTGGGGGCGCCTGATTGTTTAGTGAAGGCTGTGTTCGGAATCATTTACTTATTCCCTACTCTCTATTCACTGTTACAATAAAATATTCTTATTTAATGGACTTATACGCGGTAGAAATTAAAACAGTTTTTAAACATACCAGCTCCACCTCAACTGGTGGACCTTCCGTAATTATTGTCGCCAACAAGTGGATGGCAGCATATTGCATGGTTCCCGAACGCACCCGTCCTGTGCAGGTATGCAGGTCCTCAACGAGGACTTCTTGTTGTCATGCAGGTACTGGCATCGCTCATTGAACTCTCGCAAACTGATCGAGGCGAAGTTCTCCCACCTGAGCAGGAACATGACGATGCAGCGCACCATGAAGCTGTTCCGCCTGCCTGAGGTCCTTTTGCCTGACTACACACTCACTGGCCTCTTCTTAAAAAGTACCTCCTTGAGCTCCTGTACCCAACATGGACTCCCTCGCTCTTTCCGCAGGCCCCCAAGACGTCGGGTCTGCGACCGATGACCAAGAAGGACGTCCCGGCTGTGTGTCGCCTTCTGCGCGAGTACCTGAGCCAGTTCAACCTGGTGCCCGTCATGAACCAGGAGGAGGTGTCCCACTGGTTGTTGCCCCTTGACAATATTATCGACACGTACTTGGTGGAGGTAAATGGAAAGGGAACCGGATAATAATGACATCACAGGATGCCAGCACTGTTCTAGTGCAGTAGTTGTGACACAGCATTATATATATTTTTGATGAGATGTTTTTGTTGTTTTGCTTTGGGGGGGGGGGGTAAATACAGAAAAAAGAAATTTAAATATCAAGTCATGATTGATTGATTCTTTCCCCGGCAGAACGAGGGCAAAGTGACGGACTTCCTGAGTTTTTACACACTGCCATCCACCATCATGAATCACCCAGTGCATCGCACCCTCAAAGCTGCCTACTCCTTTTACAACGTTCACACCACCATCCCGCTGCTGGACCTCATGTCGGACGCCCTCATCCTGGCCAAATCGGTGTGTGTCATATGTCATGGGATGTGCATATTTGTAGTCCTTTTGCATCTAAGTCAGCTGAATATGATCTTGTTGTGGTTTTGCCATGCAGAAAGGTTTTGATGTCTTCAATGCACTGGACCTCATGGAAAACAAGACTTTCCTGGAGAAGCTCAAGTTCGGCGCCGGCGATGGCAATCTACAGTATTATCTTTACAATTGGAAGTGTCCCAGTATGGGCTCGGAAAAGGTACCTTTGGTGTCTTAATGGCAAATTCCGGTCAATTTGATATTGAAAATACCAGAGCTGGGCAGTCTAGCCCTCCGGTCTCTGCGCCCAACCGGGGTGAGTTGTGACAATTCTTAAAAAACGCTTTGATTTACAAAGGCCGGAGGTTGATTTTAATTTGGCCCATCAATCGGCTCTCGTGCATGTGATGAAGCGACTCACGAAAAATGACAAATATTGCCTCCGAATGCGTCAAAAGCGCCTTCTACAATGCCAGTCCAAGTCAAACTGTGTTTCCCAAATTGGTCATCAAAAACATTTGGTCTATTTCTTTTCGTATTCTCTAAATGTTGACGCTTGTATAACTGTCTTCCTTTTCTAAATTTCCTCCTCAAAATTGTGGGCCATTTTCAACTCAGCTACTCAAACCTCAAAACCTGACCGGTTTCTTTCTGTCTTCCCCAAAATGGTGTCCCATTCATAACCATATTTCCCAAATGCTGTCCCATTTCTTCTCAGGTTGGCCTGGTCCTGCAGTGACGCACCTGCACCCACACCGCCCAACCCTGACGGCGTTAAGTGTTACAACAAGACCACCGCGACCGCACCATCGCACCTGCCACCTGACTGATGGGCATGAAGACTCTTTCAAGAGAGGAAACCTACCGCCCATTTTTACTTATTTTTTTTTTAATAATTATTTTTTGAACTTTTTTGAGCTGCACTATCTCTGCCAGGCAGGGGGAGCCTACCCCCCATTTCATGCGAACCTTAAAGCTGTCGCTGTTACATCTAAGCCAATATTTGACATTGGAGGGTGATTGTAACAACAACACACACACACTCACAGTCTGCAAGGGTGACTGCATCCCACCTACTATTAAAAAAACAAAAACAAAACTAAAAAAACAAATAATCAACAACACAACTGCTAATTTGTGCTCGACCTAACGCGCACCACTACTGTTTTGTTTGGAGTGCTTCTTTTTTCTTTCTTTTTTTTCTTTTTTTGCAAGCAAAATCTGTCATGAGGTGCCGTAAATTTGATGAAGATTATTAAAATGGAAAGGCTCATGATATTCTGGAAATAAGCTAATATAAGATAATAGCAAGGGCTTTTTCTCATTCCCGCTTGATCATCTCTAACTTCCTAATTCAGGCGTCATTCTAGAAGCAAACAAGATAAATCACCGCGTACATGGTGAAAAAGGTGATTTCCCCCGGTACGTCACTCTGTGATTGTGTGCACCAGACTTTGACACCTTTGTTATCAATAAACCTGCTGTTAAAGGTCGTTAATACGTCTTATTTGCTGAAGCTTTACATTTTCCGACTAGATAGTAAGACTGCTTCAAAAAACTAAATAGAAGCTTGAAAGTGCCGGATAAGCACTGTCATGCATTTTGAACGGCAGTGCTGAAAGAGTGACAACGGGGATGTGTTTAAAAAAATGAGTTTAGGGTTTTTTTGCAATCATTTAAACAAAATGGACGACAGCAAAGGAAGCTGCGGGTGTCATTTTTGGAGCAAGAAATAAAATCTACAAAAAATGATCTTGGTTTCTCCCCCCCCCCCCACTTCTTGTCATTATCAACATGCTTGAGTTTGTTATTACATTGTGGCTTGTCCTGCTATGCCAACTTATTCAGGAGTGCGGGTTACACGGGATAGTGTGCAGTAGAAGAGTTCCACATGGAAGTGTTCAAGCTCCTATGCTCTTTTCCATGTGTAAGTCAGTATGAGATCAATTATTTTCTTTCCACCAATAATGTTCTCATCTCACTAAAATGCTCATAACGAATAAACACATACATTTAAATGGCTATAGATATACTATAGAGATATTAGAGCAGTGCTACTTCAAAATAGATCAAATCGACCACTTGTCTTGTCCATGCTTCGATTATATTTTATCTTCACTGTTAGTACTGCAGTTGTACAGTGGACCTCGCCAAGCAACGAGGCACTTCCTGGGTGATGCTGATTGGTGGATGCCACACGGAGGTGTGTTCTGATTTGTTCAAAAGAATCAGTTGTCACATTCGTGGGCGGTGACTTCCCCGTCTGTCATAACTTGATACAGCAATCCGTCCGCGGTTCGGCAAGCAACAGAAGGGAGAAGATAAGCAACATGTGGCTCACTGTGACGATTATTAGCGTCGCATTGCTTATTTTTTGTCTTAAGTATGTGTTTGCTTCTTCCGGACCCAATCCCTTTTCGACGGACACGCGAGAACCCCTGAAGCCGATGGTCCACAACCGCAAAGAGAAGAATAAGGTGTTGAAACAAGGTGAGCTCGGCTGACGTTACATCAGATCGTGATTAAGCAACCTTTGGTCACACGAGGAACGTAGCACCGATTTATTTTGTATATTACGCATTTTTTCCTACTTGAATTACTGTACATGTACAGGAACAAGTCAGGAAAAACCGCCGTTTTACTCTTCACTGACGAATATGATTTTGTTCATTCACAGGTCTTCACACGTTTGTGATAGCAGGGGCGTCACTAATTATTTTTCTTTGGGGGGGCATGTATTTTTTTTAAGGTATGACTTAATTTCCCCCCCTAATATCAGTCTGTTAGTTATTGTTCCAATAATTAAGGCGCATTCCTATCAAAAACGTATACGTTGGAGTAGCCTACTCGTAAGTAAAAAAATATCTATGTATAGTTGCCAGATTGACTTCATTAACAACATTGTTGTTTTGACCAGGATTTCTGCCCAGTAAAGTTCCTGACAACTTAGACGCCGTCGTCATCGGCAGTGGGATCGGTGGTCTAGGCCTTGCTGTGCTACTGTCTAAAGTGGGAAAAAAAGTTCTGGTTCTGGAGCAGCATGACCGAGCCGGTGGATGCTGTCACACGTTCACCGAGAAGGGTTTTGAGTTTGACGTCGGTAAGGAAGACATTTGGGATTGTTGA
Source organism: Idiotropiscis lumnitzeri (assembly GCF_059441095.1). Classification (NCBI taxonomy): domain Eukaryota; kingdom Metazoa; phylum Chordata; class Actinopteri; order Syngnathiformes; family Syngnathidae; genus Idiotropiscis; species Idiotropiscis lumnitzeri. The sequence goes on along the minus strand of NC_142405.1, from coordinate 8,066,824 downwards.
ATTTTAGTAAAATACTGAAATGGATCCACGAGCGTTCTTGTACCATAGGCATTCACTACATCGGCGACCTGCTGAACCACAAGCCTTTCCGCTGCATGTTGGACCAGCTGACCAATGGGCAACTGCAGTGGGAGCCCCTAGGCAACCCATTTGACCATGTGGTGATTGGGCCACCAGAAAATCGCCGCCGCTATCCCATCTACAGCGGGCGCAGACGCTTCCTTGAGGAGCTGAAGAAGTGCTTCCCAGGCGAGGAGGCGGCAATCGACGAGTACATGAAACTGGTCGTGGTAAGAAGAGTCTGTCGGGAGCAGAGGTGGTGGACTTGTTAATTTTAAGTAGTGGTGGGAAATGATGAAGTACAAATACTTTGTTACTGTACTTTGTAGTTTACTTGAGTATTTAGTAGTCTGATGACTTTTAATGTGTTTTTTTCTTTATTCTCCCTGCTTTTGAAAACTGAAATTTGTGCTTTGTCGTCCTTACGTAAAAAGGCTGAAAAACATCAATGTCAAAAGGTCGTTGCGAACAACAAATGCCTGGAAATAGCAAGATAAGAACTAAAAGAAGTGGATGGAGGCTTAGTGGAAGGAAGGTATGCCATTAAATACAAAAAATAAACCTGAAGAAAGAAAAAATCACTTAATTATTACTTGTAATACAAAAGCCAAACCATAAGCACTTATAGAAACAGAAATGGCAATCAACAGGTTAAAGGTGAAATAAAACGTGAACTGTGACAATAAGCAAAGCAACTCAAGGGCAGTAAGCTGCCGAACAGGTTGTAGCCTGCTGCCTTTTCCTGATGGTTTAAATAGAAGTAGTTGAAGCAAAAAGCTTGCTTATAACGAGGAGTCGGAGGAAGTGGCTTTGCCACAGTATATGATTTTAGTTTGCATTTTTATTGTTAAAAATGCTGAAATCACTTATTTCAATGACTTTCAAGCAATAGGTAGTTTATGTGTCCCAAATGCGACACATTATGATACTAAACCGCCAAAATCTCTTGCTGTTGTCATTCTGAAATCACTCCACCACCTCCTCTCCCATTGGCTGCACCGTCTGTCATCATAGCGCACTGCCGTGTGTTTGCCGTGGTGGCCGTTGACTTTCCACTTTGTTGAATTTGTAGAAAACTGGCCGAGGTATCTGGTTCATGGCGGTACTCAAGGACTTACCAGCCTTCTTGGTTGAGCTGCTGGTCCGCAGTGGTCTTGTCAAATATCTGTCTGCCTTCTTCCAAATGGCGCCTCGCAGCTTGACCGAAGTCGTCAACGGGCTAACAGAGAACCAAGACCTCAGGGCCGTCTTCTCCTACATCTTCGGCACCTACGGTAGGGCGCCTGTTTTGTTCACGGCCTTCCACTCCAACTCAAGAAGTCTCCTGCTTGTGTCCTTGACTTTCTCTGTCCCCCGTCCAGGTAATGTGCCAAAAGAAGCCAGCTTCGCCATGCACAGCCTGATTGTCACTCACTACCTGAACGGGGCCTGGTACCCGAAGGGCGGCGCCAGTGAGATCGCCTATCATATGATCCCCATCATCGAGAAGGCAGGGGGCGTCGTTCTAGTGCGAGCGCCCGTAAACCGCATCCTGTTCAATGACGCACGGGAAGCGTGTGGTGCGTAGACTTGCCGTGGCTAAGTTGCACCGTGGGCACATTTGTTTGGTTTTAATATTAGCTATGGCTCCACCAGGTGTGAGTGTCATGAAGGGACAGGAGGAAGTGCATATCCATGCCCCCATGGTCATCTCCAACGCTGGTATCTTCAACACCTACCAGAAGCTTCTGCCCAAAGAGCTCCAGGCCATGCCGGGTAATAAGGAATGATCTATCTCATGTATCTTATTTCTCTATCTATGATTGATGCTAGCGCTAATGTGACTAAAAATGAGTCCTGGATATGATACAGTGGCTAATTAAGTGCAGCATGCTTTTCTCCTTATTACACTGGTCTCTTTAGCATCAGTGCTAAAACTAACACAAATTACAAGTGTCCTGGTTGGATATCGTAGACACTGATATCATAGACTCTAATCAGAGTTCAATATTGAATGCAATCCCGCCATTGTTGTTACCCCAGCAACTCCAGATGAGCGACTGTGACAAACTAGTGCTCAGATGAACTTGGTGCTAAACTACACTATAGGTATCTGGTTGCTTTCCTGATATTGTAGACCATCAAATTAGGTCATCCTGGGTTGCCTTGGTGATAACAGAGATGCTGTCACAGCACTGTGTACCGTCAACATGAAATCTTGATGGGCCAAGTCCGTCAAAGTCGTTGGTTTTGCACATTTGATGTTGCAACACCAGAAATGCTATTCTCAGTATTAAACGCTAGCGTAGCATCCCCATAGTTCTTGGACGGTTATTTATTGGCCGGTACGATTGTCACACATTCCTTTACTTCACAGCTTGAGATTTGTCCATTAAAAAGCTTGTTGTGGCTTTCATTGTATTTGTTTTTTCGTTTTGTAGCAATCCAGAGGCAACTGGGCATGGTGAAGCACGGGTCAGGTGGCCTCAGCATCTTTGTGGGACTCAACGGCACCAAGGAGGAGCTTGGCCTCAAAGCTGACAACTACTGGGTCTTTTCAGATAACAATTTAGACGAACTGTAAGTTGGTTGTTCCACCGTATCAATTTCACCTGAGAACTGTACTAAATAGGATTTGTCCTGATACTGTACTATACTTGTACTGGTAAAAATGGACAGATAGCAATTATTCAAACAGTCAACATTGAGTAAAATGAACATAGCTTAGTCCTGCTGTAGTCCACTAGCGTTAGCATAATGAAAAACACCATCGACTTGCTAATGAATAGCATCATTGTCACAGTAGAAACCTAAGAATAATAAAATGTATAGTATATGTCCCGTATAAAGTGGTGCCAATGCATACAAATGTTGAAATAATACTTATATATTAAAATATAAAAATACACAAGATGTGCCATTTATTGCAATTCATCATCATTGAAAATAATAGGGTCTTGCTTGTGTGCCGTTTTGTCCCTCAGTGTGGTGAAATATAGGGAGCGTGACAGAGAGGAGTCATCTAAAAGCATTCCCCTCCTGTTCATCGCTTCCCCGTCTGCTAAGGATCCTACCTGGGAGGAGAGGTCACCAGGTACTGTAAGATTTGGTGAAGCAGCATGTGGCTCATTTGTGTGCTCGGTACAATTTCCGACAGTGATTTTTCTACTTTGTGGTTTGACATTGTAGGCAAATCCACGTTGAGTCTGGTCAGTTTTGCCAATTACGAGTGGTTCGAGGAGTGGAAGGACGACAAGGTGACCAATCGAGCATCCGACTACAAGGAGTTAAAGCAAGCGTTTATTGAGACAGCACTGAAGGTTGTGCTGGATATCTTCCCCAAAATCACCAGGGACAAGGTAATGTTAGCATTAACATTAGCTACACTGTCGATGGTGTTCCACCATTATGTACTATGTTAGATCGCCCTGATGTTGGCTGGCGACAAATCCTGGGTGTACACCACATCTTGCCAATAGTCATGTGGGACTGGCTCCAGCTTGATCCTAATGAGGACAAACAATACAGAAAATGGATGGATGACTGTACTTTTCCCTCTCGGTTGCAGGTGGAATATATCGACGCAGGCACGCCTATCACCAACACACACTACATCGGTGCCCCCAAAGGTGAGATCTACGGGGCAGACCACGGCATTGAGCGTTTCACCCCGGAGGTCAGCGCCTACCTGAGGCCCCAGACGCCGTACAAGAACCTCTATTTGACAGGTAGTCACCTAACCGACTTTTATTCAACCAAGGCACATATTTTACATTTTGAAAACTACAACAAAAACGGAGCGTTGTTGAGTTTTTCAGTGAATACACACATTTTTAGTAAACAAGTAATACTTTTCACACCAAAGAATTGAAAGTTGATTATTTCCACACATGGGTTGGGATTCATTGATCCATCAAGTCTTCCAATCAGCATCCCGTTTCTACATTCACACGTCAGTGCATGTGTCTTAGGTCAGGACGTGTTCCTGTGTGGCTTTGCGGGCGCAATGGCCGGTGCGCTCAGCTGCGGCTCGGCCATCCTACATCGCAACCTGCATCTGGATGCCATTGCACTGGCCAAGAAGAACAATTTTGTCAACAGCAAATTAAAAGGGGTGTAACCGAGCAGAATTGAAGCTGGCTTGACGAACAGGGCTTTTTTCCCCCTTTTATTATCAGCTAATGCCTCATGAAACAAACAATATTTGAGTCCATTCTAGGAATGCTGTCTACAGTGCCTTTAACTCATGAAATATTTGACATGCATATATATATATATAAATATACTATATGTTCTGTGTAAAATATTTCTACATAATATAAGGATAATAACTTATTACTGCATTTTGATATTGATAATATATAAAAGTTTACTTTAAAACATGGTTATGTACTGTAACAACATGCTAATATTATTTGGACGTGAAAGAGAAATCTACTCAAGTCTTGTAGTTTTTCTGTACTCAACTCTTCTCTGTTTTGGTTTGTAATGTGTTAAGTAAAGGAGTTCTTATTAAAAACACCACCGTGTTTTAGTGAAGACAACCATTATTATTCTCTGCTCCAATGAGCACTGTTTTTTTAGCACAGTTAAAAATATAATTAACTGTTACTGTGAATATATTTTCCATAGGTAACTGTTTTTTTGCACTTGAATCTGTACTTAATATTTGTATACAGTTATTGAATGTACACAATACCCCGTAGTGCGCATGAACACGGCATTCGTACTCACACGTGGAGGGCTGATGGTACCCTTTAGCTTTCCTCATTTATTTGAACAATTTAGGTGTTGTCGTGTGTATGTTTTTTAGAGGGAGCTGCCACATTTGCCTGGGTTGTCAGCGACACGGAAGCAAGGTATCTTTAATCATTCCTCTAAGCTTAACGGAAAAGTCATACATTGTATTGTTACTTGTTATTAAAACGATAAGTCGTGTAGACTGCAAGCTAAGCTGCTAATTGGTTAAGACTCTGTTTAGCTGGTCTCGTGACATCATGAGTGCCGGTTGTCATGTTTTTCAAATGGGCATTTTTCATTTATTTAAAATTCGATAATACATCAAGTTAATAGACTAGCGGTCCTGTATAACAATACGTCCTCGCCTGAGTCTCATTGGATATAACTGGTGTGATCTGAAACCATTTTCTGATGAATATGTAAAAGACTGATTCTGTCACGATTTGAGCTGATATAAAATGATTTAAAGCTATCAATGAACATTTTGAATCCTAAAAAAAAACTGGTCTGATCTGCCCTGAGATGTACGATTACGCATGCGCAGTGTAATCCGTACGTAGTCGTCCCCGCCATGTTGAAAGAGGCAAAGTCTAGAGAACGTTTTGACTCAAGTGAAAAATCAATGGAATGACCTTTCTCAGGTAAGACTGAACTATGAGTATCTGGTGTATTTGGCCGTCATTACAGTTTTTTAATAGCATTTACGGCCGTCGTGGCTGATATTATAACGTCCATCGTTTTATATGCAGTCATTTATAAATATTTAGCAATAATGTCAATTACTGAAGAGAGACTAGTAGTGTTGCCTTTATGTTTGTCTGCTTCCTCAGAATGTTAATCTTTGGGAAACTTGCCTAGTTTGAGATACTTTTGGCAAGCAACTAGCAATTGTGTGATGTTACAAATGAGATCACAGTTGATCACCAGGTAACCAATGACCAATCAAAACTCCCCTTACCAATGTCACATGACCAAACTCAGAAAACAGGGGAGCCAGGAGCCTAAAATAAATGAATAAAAAATAGGGTGGATTTTATATGCTTAATTAGTATTTCACAAACGCAATATTAATCAAGTGAACATGTCATTGTAAACAAATTTCCAAGTCTTTCACCTTTCTTTGGGCAGTTTCGCCCATTCTTCAAGAAACGTATTCGTGTGAATCTTCCCCAATTGCTCAGCTTTTCCATTTCCAAAGTGATGGAGGTTGGCACAAGTCCGCTTCTCTTCGAGCTGCTGGCCGAGATTGGCCAGGGCTCCTATGGCAAGGTGTACAAGGCCAGGACAATGGGCGAGGGCGGGCGCCTCCTGGCGGTGAAGAAATTCCACTTTTGCAGCAAAGCGGTGGCCTCGTCAGACGACAACGGCATCCCTTCCCACATACTCCGTGAGGTGGCATTGCTGGATAGGATGAAATACTTTGAACACCCCAACGTCGTCAAGTAAGTGCACACAACGCAGTTTCATCCAATTGATGAACAATTTGGCATTTGTTAATTCATAGTCACCGATTTAGTGGGAATTACGCACATGTTCATGCCATGGCAATATTATTAGTATTGCTTTGCTGCCATCTTGTGTTATCCTGCTGCCAAGGAATTATGTTGAAGTGAGTTGAGGAGCTTCATTTAGACAAAACTAGTGCCTTGCCACCATTTTGTGGGATATAATTACAAATCTTTTAGGGCGTCTGTCAATTTTTGCTATTCACATCAAAGGTGGTGGTCCATATTCCCTATGTAAAAAGCATGGACTCCCTGTATGTCTTTTTTTCTATGGAAGTCTGGCCAGGTAATGCTCAGAGAGAAGAAAAAACTGTTTCAAACCTTGTTTGGTATGAGGAGAAATAAAGCAAATCCCAGACAGAAAAAAAATGTAATTTGTGTTTGTGAAGGGGAGAAATTAATTAAAATTGGAAATTGTTAATACACATACATGATGGCGCTGATATTTACCCATTATTCCTTTTGTTGGACTGTGGAGATTGTTCAACGCAACCGCCATGCTGGTGGGCATGACATTGGACTTCACGTTGGTGTTAGAATACATCGACCAGGACCTGTCCACTTACCTTTCTGTAGCCCCTCCGTCTGGACTTGGCCGGGACAAGATTAAGGTAAGAACAATAACACTGCCGACCTTAACTTAAATAACTAATTAACATTCTTAATAGTAAACTTAGACATACTCTAGAAAACTTGACTTGCGTCTTTGGTTAAAAAAAAATTGCAAAAATTTGTTGAGCTGTCTGATTGACTATTTTTTTATCGATGAGAAGACACTGTCCATGTTAATTAGTTCGCATAAATATAAATATGCAATAATGCTGCACTTTATTTCTATGAACCACATTATGTGATATTTATCATTCTCCTACAATTACAGCAGGGGGTGCTGTTTTGCAAGAAACGCCTCACACAAAGACCCCTCGTTGACTTTAGTGGTCCAATGTTAACAACAACTTAGAACTGACATTTTTGGGTGGGGTTTGTGACATGTTTTCATATTTTTAGACCTTATTCAGTTGAACTTTTTTTTTCTTGTACCTCTTTTCAAATGACCTCGCCAACTGTCCAATGTGGCCCTTGAGCACCAGAGTTTGCCAACCTCTGTACCGAGGTTTTCTGCTTGCTACCAAAACGCAAACAAATCATTTATTCGGCACTTGTTTTTGTGACAAAAGAGCGGGGGGGGAAATGAAGCTGTTTTATATCTGTGCGTCCAGGCAGTGATGCTACAGCTGATGCGCGGCCTGGACTTCCTGCATGTCAATATTGTGCTACACCGAGACCTCAAGCCGTCAAACATCCTGGTCAGCAGCAGCGGCCTGGTTAAAATCGCTGACTTCGGCATGTCTCGCTTGTACACCTACAACATGGCCCTAACACCCGGTGTACGTGCGCCATTACATCGTGTTCTTCACTGAATGTGTTTGGGGGGGGGGGAAAGTATATATTTATTTTTTGCCTCTGCAGGTTGTCACATTGTGGTATCGAGCTCCTGAAGTGCTGCTCAAATCTTCTTACATGTCGTCTGTGGACATGTGGAGCGCCGGGTGCATCTTTGCTGAACTCTTCCTACTCAAGTAAGCACGTCACTCATCACTGTTGACACGAAGACGACATGTTGACGTGATGTTCATCCTGCAGGCCGCTCTTCAATGGAGTCAATGAGGCGCACCAGCTGCAAATGATCTTTGAGTGAGTATTTGGTCGTGTGATGTTACTATAGCCTCTTTCTCGCAGAGATCATTCAGACGATGTTTACGATGGATTTCAAATTAGCATTCATCTTTTCTATTTTTTTTGGGGCTCATTATTTTGGGGCTGTCAACCATGTTAGGTTCATCGGTTTGCCAAGCGAGGATGAGTGGCCCCAGAACAGCCCCGTTACTTACTCAGTCAACTTGGGGCCCAAGAATCCCCATCCCCATCTGCTGTTTTCCCTGGACCCCGACGAGAGAGACCTCCTTCTGGTGAGTTGATAAAAGCATCAGAAAAGAGAGAGGCTGGGTGAAATATTGATCGAATCAATTTTGGGGAAAAAACGCTTTGTCAGGATGATTTTTTTTTTCCCCCACAATTTTTTGAGTTGCTTCCATACTTCCAATGCTTTCGCTTACGACATGGAGCTAGACAGAGAGGGAGTACTTTACAAAAGCACAGACGGTAGTCATGGCAACATTCAGACCCTCTTGTGACTATTAAAAATAAATAATAAATAAAACCCCCTAAAGCAAAATTGCTTTGTATTATGTCATTGGCATTTACTCTTTCTAGAAAAGATTTGTTCATTTTAAAAAATGAACTAAGATTAGAAATAATTGTTTTGTTTTTTTTGTGCAACAAATCTGAAATTCTATTTTCAAGCCATTTTGCCCAGCTTCAGCTTCGTCAGACATCCATTTTGTTTACCTGCAGCAATGCTTGACCTTCACGCAGAGCAGACGCATCTCAGCCACCAGGGCCCTCGCTCACCCTTTCTTCAGCCAGCACTGAGGGAAAGTACTCATTCCGTTTCATGATGTTCTTACATGGTTAGAAAATGAGCACCTTAAAATGGTTACTTTTTCTTTTTTTGGGTTTATCAAACGCATCTGTGAGGAGGCAGGGCTTTATGTTGTTAAAAACTGGCCTGGTGACTGAAATATTCCACAGTGCAATTCATGATATATTTTTGTATTCATGTTTATACTAAGTGTTGCATTTAAGAGCATTATGAGGCCTTTCATGTGTGACTCGTTAACGCCAAGCAAAAAACAAAACAAAAAAAATAATTAAAGGAGATATTTTTCCCCAGAATTTTAATACTGCCCAAGTGCCTTAATAAAATGTTTTGGTCAAAACGGATCAAGACATATTTATTTCTACCAACTGAGTTGAGCATTATTCTCAGAAGCTATTGCTGCTATTATTGTTAACGCTGCAACTCTGCTTACATCTTGACTTTGACGTAATAGATTTTCAGCCACCACATCAAAGTGGTTCTTTCCCTCTGTAACTTCGCCCAGCCAAGTGCCCAAGTCATTGGCTTAGAAACTCGATATGATGGTGGTTGCTATTTGTGTGTTTATTAGCCCAACTGTGACGTAATGGTGAGCAAGAATTGCACATATGCATAAACAGTCAGAAAACTAACAGTTAAATTTGTAGTTTAATTTCACACTTCATGTGTAGGTAGGCCCATTTATTTGGCCACATTTCCTTATGAGCTCTTTCACACCACCATAGAAATGTTGCTGCTTCCTGCTTTCAACCACAAAAGAATAATAATGATAAAAAGAAAAAAAACAGGCACCTGTAACTTCAACTCATTTAAATTCACTCACCAAGTAAGAGTGATTCAATTAATCAATCAACACACATCAGCTTTCATTACAAAATTATTCTTTTTCAATTTTTATTTATGTATGTTTCAAGTCATACACAAATATACTTGTGCGTTATTTACCTGTCACTTGCCACTGTCTTTAAACACAACACCTTCTGCTCACCCGACCTCCTTAGACTACCTTTATTGTTACTGTTTCGGCATTTACCCTATTTTCCAGACTATAAACTGCAACGTTTTTCCTACATTAAAAGGTGTTAAAAGGCACTGTTTTAACAATCTGTTTATGTACATGCTGTAAACAATTTTTTTTTCAACATAGAAAACTGCGGCTTATAGGTGGTGCGGCTCTTATATCGTTTTTTTTTTTTCGTTTTTTTTTTTCCCAAAAAGAGCTGCTGCGGTTTTTATACAGGCGCTCCTTATAGCTCGGAAATACAGAATTTGTTTCTCGCATATTTCTCTTAAATATGGATACTGACACGCCACGGGGTTGTCCGTCTATTTTTACACTTCATCCATGTGTGCTGCAAATGCCCTGCCCACCTCCGCTAGAGAGTGGCTGACTACTTTTGGAGCAAGCTGTCAACGTCAAGTGCTAGCTAGCCCAAGGGAGGAGCTTGTGCCTGCTCTCGCTGCACGCATGTAAGTATCAGTGTTTGTTCTTTCATTAAAAAGTCTGCAGTAGCAGGGTATCGGATTAAGAATTGGAATCATTCACTGTGACTGTTAAGGACAGTTATTAGGTTACAGTTGATAGCTTGATTGGTGTATGGATCTAGAATTTCCCATTTTACTGGCGTGTGTCAGGTCCATGAAGTGGTGTTGAAGTCACCTGTTTGTAAATAACGTTTTGTGACAAAATCGACTAAAAGATCATCATGGATGGCGTATTCAGTTTTGTTGTAACTCGTTGATGTCACGTCACTTTGCGTTATTAATGCCAGTATGTTGCTATTGATGAGCCTCTTATGAAGGTGATTTGGTCGTGTTGAATAATTTAACTGCTTAATGCAGTCATTTATGTAACATTGCTTCCTAATTGTGTGCATGCTAGAAGCATGGTGTTGATGCTTTATGATCATCTCCATTTTAAGTGTTTTAGGAAATACCCTGAAATGGCGCTGATCATTTGAACGCCGGTTGAACTAAAGTTTAGAGAGTGCTTGTTTGTCGACTGATGGTAAGATTATATTGACTAGGGCCCGCTTTCTGCAAAAGTTAGCTAGAGTGGTGTGGCTCCCGTCACTATGTCAGCCCCCCTGTTATCCCCTCTGCACCTTGATGGCGACCACCTCCCCATTCCACGCTGGTCACATGACCTTTAGGCCAATCTCTCCTATAGTTCCAAGCACCACAACAGAGTGCGTAAGGGCGACCATGGATGCTTGAGGCTCGTCTGTACTACATCCCTGCAAGGAGGTGAGTTCACTCTCATCTCCATGACAACCATTTAATATCCTCCTTTGCTGTCTCTAGCATGGGTCACATTCCTTTCACTCTTGACTTTCACATAGAATGTTTTTTCCATTAGGAATTATTGTTATCCTCTGTATTGACTCTGTAATTTGTGAACTGTGCTGCAAACAGAAGCTTTAGCCAGTCAGGGTGCTAAGTCCGCAGCTCATACCTCTTTTGTTCCATTGTGCTTCCTGCACGGCGGCTAAAATATCAGGAATGCTGACAGCCACAGTTTGGGGAATCACTCACACACTTTCACAAACACACGCGTACACGCACACATGTTGGATCCTTGTTATTTATAATGTAGATTAAAGTCTCAGCCTCTGGTGGTGTTATGACCACGTTGCTGTGATACATGTTGCAAATCAAACACGTTTATTTGCGTGTCAATCACAAAGAAATCTTAATTTATGACAAGGTGCTTTCACACTAACTCCCTTTAATCTGTTTTTAATACTCACAGTCATAGACAGCCCAGAAGTCGGGACTTTCAGAGGGCTGATGTGTGTTTTGACTGGAGGAACTAGTGTCCCAGTTTTTGTCAGTTTGTCCGTCAGTTTTTAGAGGTCCAAGACCCTTTGGTCTGTGGTCTGCAGCGTTGAAAATGCTAACTTAGCTTTTCTTTGCTTCAGTCTCACTTTTCGAAATGGGTTAGAGAGGGTCATACAAGGATCACACAACGAGGGATGCGTAATAAAATCTACTTTGCCACCTAACTCTGGTGATATGTTTGGAGCGGCTTCATGGGTCTGCTGCCATCTCCTGGTGAAATAAAGTATTGCTTTTTTTGCAAATGAGCATTTCCTACTTTGGTCAACAGTGCCGACGGGCCACACATAATTAATTTTTGCCAGAGGCTGCGGGCCGGTGAGAATTTTGAACATGGGCCACAGTTGGCCCCCGGACCAGACTTTGGACACAACTGCCATAAATGCTCATTATATACTCTGTTAATACATTTGGTATGGCCCTCAGAGGAATTTCAGAAAGCTTAAAAAGCAACATCAGATGACTTGATCATGTTTTCCCATCAATAATTTAGGATTATACCCACAGAAACATTTTCCCCCTACCTTACTATAATCACTATTGTTTTTATTGCACCTTTTCCTCAAGGCAAATTTTCCTTGGCCTTCTGATTGGCTGAAATGTTTGTGCTGTTGTTTCGATTTTGGCCTTTTCTTAACCAGAAACAACATAAAACAAACCAGAACAAACCTAGAATAACCCAGTTTTGGTTAAGGTGCCATTCTTGGACGCGGGTCAAGGGAAGGTGATGACGGTGGTGGTGGCGGGCGCTGTTTAGGAGGCACTAGATTAAGTTACTTAAGGCTTGGCGGAAAAGACCTGCGGAGTCATGAGCCCAGAGAAGATAGTTGGGTGTTGCCTTTCAGAGCAATGGTAGATTCTTGCTTGGCACTGCTGAGGCTCATCTTACATGAGAGAGAGAGCGAGAGAGAGCGAGAGAGGAGGGTCTCATGGGATGCAGTCAACTTTCAGCTTTAGTGCTTTTGCAGGCCCCCGAAACCTCTCCATGGATATGTTTTAGAGGTGAAGTGATTCATCCTTCGACGCCATGGAGGACCTGGTCCTGGAGCCCCGGTCGGAGCGCATCGCCCGCTACAAGGCGGAGAGGAGGCGGGAGCTGGCCGAGCGTTTTGGACACATGGAGGACTTTTTAGACCCCCAACAGGCCAGTGGCAGCGGTGAGGTGCGAGACCTCTGTTCCCAAAACGTCAACGGAAAGTTGCACAGTGTTTCCAATGGATCGAACACTTCCGTGGGATCCACCTGCATGACAGGGTGAGTGGTTGAAAAATAATTTGTGTTGTGCGGCGGCTGCTTTGATATTCTTCATCTATGATTTAGTGAACATGCTGAGTCAATGCAGAGTCACAAAAGAGCCAGCTTTACATAAAATTTGGTATTTATCTGTCCATCCATCTATCCACCTATCATTGATCCAAAAATGCATAATACTAGAGCGTAAAGTCAATATTAATAAATTAACAGTTTTTTATAGAACCACATGTATACAGATGAGCGATGTTAAAGTTCAAAACAATGTGAGTCTTCGTTGTAGGTGGAGCTTGTTTGCTAATTTTGATGACTCACCATAATCAGGAAATTTAAATGCCAGCATTTTGAAAATTCAGCCCCCAATAATAGTTTGGCTTAGCAACATGAAATTTATCAGGCATGTCTATCAAGAAGGGATCCACAAAAAAGAAGAGAAGAAGTCGAGTCTAAGAAGACATAGTAGGTCTGTTTTTGGGTTTGTAGCAGCAATCTGGAGATCTGAGATTTTGTCCTATTGGCACCAAATATAAATCACTTTTTTGAGATCGTTGGGTAACCGATGTTCATTGCAAGTTTCAAAACACAAAACTCTTTGTAACTACACTCCAGAAGAAAAGTCTAATGTTAGTTTTATATTTTTTACATTCATTTATTGCTCTGCACATTTGTTCCTTATGAGAACTCAGAGGTGTAAATTAGTGTGACTTACTTATAACAACCGAGTAATAATTTTATTTTATTTTATTTATTTATTTATTTTTTCGCACCTTAACCCCTGCTCCACGCTGCAGGCAGGATTCCCAGGACCCAACCGGAGGGGTGGAGCACCCAGTGCAACAGCAGCAGCAGCAGCAGCAGCTCCGCACTCGGGTGTCTGTGGGCCAGCTGAGGAATGCTCTTCTGCAGCAAGCGGGAAACGTAGCTGACCCGGACAAAGTGTAAGCACCTTGACAGTAGTTTTACTTCATATAACCTTTATGAACAATACGACAATCATGTTCTACTGGCGTCAAAATAATTGACTCACATCTGTGCTATTTCCATTATCACAAACAAATTTATTTGTGAATATAATTTATATTAACAGTCTTGCTTGCATGTGATTCAGACCCTTTCTTTTCCATTTTCTAAGCTATTATGTTGTGGTGCATGCATACCACTCGCCTACCGTGCTGTACACATAAAAAAAAAAAACAAACAAACAAACAAAAAAAACCCTCATCAGCCTGATTCATGTGTTTTAAAATTCTGAGCTGCTACTACTACTGTATGACCTCCATCCGTTTGTGTGTTAGGTGTGCAGAAGACGGGCCCCAAGCTGCGTCCCCTCTGAACCGGACGGCAAAGCCGGCGTCAGATGGGGCCCGCCGCCGCACACGACGTTACTTTCCCGGCGGGCCAGGCGGTTCACGTAAAAACAGCGAGCGCTTTAGGACTCAGCCTGTCACGGCCAATGAGATGGAAGAGAGTGGCGGGTAGCTGCAGCACAGTGAATGACCGTGAAGTTATTCACACGGCATCATTTAGCCTGACATTGTGCTCTCTTTTAGGTTGGTGGAAGCTGAGGAAGAGGAGACGCGTGAAGGTAAACAGACAATGGAATAATACATTTATATAAATATATATGTTTGAATTAACCAGTTTTCGAACTGAAAAGTTAAGGTAATGAACAATGAAATAATCCAAAGGGCTTCATGTATATTCAAATTAATTACCCATGTGTTTGAACTAAATGTAAAAAGTATATGTAAAATCGTTTATTTTATTTTTTTTTACAATGAATCAATGAGCCAACTATTTAGTGAGATGAACATTTTTTTTTAACATTTTCTTTAACAAAATTTATGAAAAAAAAATATTACAGTACTCTCTGTAAGAAAAATGCTGGGTGACTAGAATAAAGAACTGATGTGCCCTATGTGAGCCAAACTTTGCTTTAGCTGCTCACTGAGCTGAAGTCCCACATGTTTGCGTGACGACACAAGTTTGACTCTCGAGCTGTATTTTTCCAGAAGACATTTTGCCAGATTTCTTGCTAAATGAAAAGGACAGCTCTTTACCGTGATATTTTGTCATATGAATACTGAATAACAATAAGTAATTGGATATAACTGAGCCTTAACCTTTGTTCTCCTTGTCCTCCAGCTGACGTGAAAACAGACGAAAGAGCCCAGATGAGCGTAGCGGCTAAAATGTCATTATTTAAAGTAAGTCACTTTTGTCTCTGAAAGCGGACACTTGCTATCTGACATTTCTATTCATAAACTTCCCACTGCTCATTCATGTGCTGTCACAGCCTTATTAATAGAGGACGCTTCCGTGGCGTTTCATTCTAAATCCTCAATGAACTCAGCTCACCAGAACAGCCGCCGTCTAATAATCCCACCATTCTTTTCTTTTTAGTCATTCTAGACATTTCTAAGGTTCCTTCAAAGACAAACTCGTCATTGAAATGACCAAATTTGAATGAAGTCTATCAGATGGGCGACATTAAATTGTGACAAATTTGAGTTATCGATTCGTCATTACATGTGGGAAGAGTATAGCAGCGCTGTTTCATGATTTGCCACAATAAACAAAATTAGTAATAACTCATCTTATGGTTTAAAATAAATCCTACTCCAAAGCCAGTTGAATCTTGACAAAAATAATTTTGACAGGTATGCCTGTCATAAGTAGACATACTAAAAAGACAATTCAAAAGCCATGTAAAAAAAGACAGGAAAGTGAGCTATTTTTGATTGATTAGACATTTTAGGATAATTTGGGTGAAAATACGAGTCTGGCAGCAGCCATAGAGTTTTTTTTAATTTTTTTTTATTTTGTATTATTTTTGCCCCCAAAGCCAATTTAATTTAGCTGCATAGAACTTTCTGGACCTGGATTTGTCACCTCTGGAACTATTGTCGCCATGTCTATCATGAGTAGAACCACAAAAACAAGTCTCACAAAGCCAGGCATGTAAATTGGATCACTCATATCTCAAGCAGATGCAACAACCCGGCGTGGCGTTTGCAAATGTTATGTTGCGATGCTTGGCGGCATTGAAATCTGCTGACAGTTGTCACGCCAGCTGCCCATCTCAACGTCCAGACATGCACTTATGACGCTGCAGACGGCGATGGTGTTGAAGGATGTGAAGTCGGCCAACAGGTGTTGTCCTCAATTCCACCGTTTGGTCCGATGCGTAAGCGCCGTTCGGCACCTCGTTTCGCGCTTAGCTGTAGCCACCAAGGTGAGAATGCACCACACGTTGCGTTGCCATTGACGACCACGACGGCCAGGTTATTATTAGTGGAGGCAGACCGGGGGAGTAACCCAACACGGGGCAACTCGTGTTACTATTTCGTGATGCTCGTCCTCTCACTGCCAGCTGCTTCCCGTCCACCCCTCCACTTCCTTACAAATAGGACAACCATTTTTGTGATCGCCTTTTTGACATTTCAGGGCCTGCAGATAATCAGATTAATCACATGGTCGATATGTTTCGGCGCAGGAGCTGGAGAAATCGGCCTCCCCTGAGGCGTCGGCGTTCCTCAAGCCTCGCTCTGGAAGCGTCTGCCACGAGCGCAGGCAGCGGCGGAGCAACGATCATCGTTTCCTCACGCAGCCAATCACCTGTGAGGAGATGGTGGCTGTCAGGTGCCTTTCTTGATTGCTTTCCCTTGTACGATTCAAAATGTATTTCTTGAAAAAATAGACCACAGGACACATTTTGGGTAAGAATGCAAACTATGATTCATGTTACAGTTATATTTTAAGACATTGTTCTTAAAGACTTGTCTTGTATTCTTGCAGATCATCACCGCCCGCTTCGGGGGAGGTGCACCTTCCACAGGGGGAGCCTGCGGAAGCCGACGACGAGGGCTGCAAGCTTAGCGTGAGCGAGAAGCTTGCTCTTTTTAACAAACTCTCCTTGCCTGAGGGGCCAAGCGCCGACGGAGCACCGGAGAGGCGGCGGCAGAAAGGCGCCCGATACCGCACGCAGCCCATCACGGTGGAGGAAGTCAATCTGGTATGTGGATCTAATGCGTGCGAATAATATGGTGGTGCCTTCACCTTATTGTAGACAGTCACCACTTGTTTGCAGAAGTGAGTAATATTATATTACAATCATATTACAATTTTGAAGACACTCAGTACACAGTCAAGCTCAAACAGAATGTCCCACAAGATTGTGTGAAGACGAGCTGCGACTAATGTCGGACGTCCCCAAATTTAATTTATAAATTTTTTATTTTATTTCAAATTAAAAAAAAAAAAAAAAAAACATTCTTCGTCCTTGTCACTGTTATCGTATCGCCAAAACTGTGTTCATTTTTATGTTAAGTGGGGTAGTCTACTGAATGTAACTATTTAAGTACTGTATAATCAAACTTAGAATACTTTTAAAATCAATTGATCAGTAGTTAATAAGTTGCTTTTAAAATGAAGTAATCAGTGAATTGGCTGACTTACTTTTTTCAGTGTAGTCGGGGAAGAACTGGCATTAAGTTAAGGCCCCACTGTATAACATGTTGCTTTAAATGATAACAATAATCTTTGTGTTTTGTTTTTTTGTGTGTGTGTGTTCAGCTGGAGAAAGGCCCCGTGCAGCTCCCCGCCTTGTCTCTGTCCTCTCACCTATGCGACAGACAGCAAACCTCATCCATCAATCTTAAGCCCAGCGAGCTGCGCCTCTCCCGTTCCAAACCTGACATTAGCCCCTCGCAGGCCGATCAGGCCATGCAACGTTGCGATTCAGAACCCGGGATCAGAGGCATCCTGAAGAGGAGCCGCTCAGAGCGCGGTGGGATTTCCCAGGCGGAGCGCAACGGTGCCATTTCACATGAAGACAATGCGACGGTGCGGTCGGGGAGGCGGGAGGCGGCGACGGTGGATGGCGGCTCACGAGCGGCCGCACCGTGGAGGCAGAGGGCGCGGGGCAGGCGGGAGACCATCGCATGCACGCCCATGCTTCCACTGTCGAAACACGCAGGCAGGTGAGGATCTCGAGAAATTTGAATTTATTAGAAAAGTTAATTTCATTGAGTAATTCAAAAGTGAATTATATGCAGCGTGTTCATAACATCTCTTTACATTTCAACAAATTTGTGACTTATATATTTAGAAAGTATACTATTGTGTCATATGTTGTACTGTATTTTGTGTGTTCTGTTCTAAAAGGCATCATAATGAAGCCGCGGATACAGAATCCCTTCATGTCGCTCCTGTGAACGGCGACACTCAAGCACACCACATGATCAATGGTAGCACTCGTGAGGTAAGACGCATGCATGTGTGCCATTTCACTGAATCCAAGAAGAAGCACAGTGCAAAAACAATTTGGCGACAGATTAATGCCATTTCCATTCATTTCACGGGGGAAAGATGATTTCAGATGTGTTTTGAGTTACGAGCACGGCAATGTAAGAAATTAAACTTGGAAATCAAGGCTACACCGAAGTGTTGTTGCACTGCGTCGGCTCAAGCACAAAAACAGCGACTAAATTAGTTTTTCAGGAAATAATCAGCGAATCAGCTAATTTGAATGCTATTTTTTCTCGTGCATCGCTCTTGCCAAATTGAATTTGACTGTGTGTACATTTTTTTTGTTTGGTTTTAGGGAAAAAGTTCTCATGCAGAAGGAGTGAAGCCTCAGTGTTGGGTGAGTGTAAATGAAGAAATGGAGACGTAGACATTTTAACTTCATCTCGTGCCTTTTTCCACTCACAGGAGCCTGTCTACGCCTCTGTCTATTCCAGCACTACACCTCAATATGTGATGTGCTTCAACCAGGTAATGTGAGCTGGCACTAAATTGGGCTAGTGCAAAAACATTTGTGCCTGTTTAATGTGCCTTATATCTGTCTGGTGTATTTGATAAGCACATTAGCATACACATTTTGGTCAATCAAATTCATTATTTCATAATATATTTAAAAATGTATGTCAAAATCACTCTCACTCACTCACTTTTACTTACACATTTAAAAGTGATTTTTTTTTTTAACCGCATCTAAAAATGAGGCTCAAAAGTTTGGTCTAAAATCGTCCTTATTTCAATTCCAGACCAATCAGTCCTTCGAGGCACAAGAGGTTGAGTCTCCCACGAAGAACCAGAGTCCCCAACAGTGGACACGGATGGTAAAACTCTGAAATTTTGTTTTAGATGGTCGGGCTTGTTCCCATCCGAACAAATATTGATTTAATCTCTGCAGGTTGAGGAAGATAAACAACAGGCAGAAGAAACGACAAGTGAGTTAGCATTCAAACTTTCCATGAATCAAATTTTCTTTATCGGATTTGATGAGCTTTTTTTTTTTATTCTCTGGTATAGGAGTTGAATGTCCACAATTAGAAAGCAGTAACACCTGTCATAACAATCAATCTGCTGAACCGCCGACATGCTCATTTGGAGGTGAGAGCACATGACCACAAGAAATTTCTAGATTCTCTTCATCGTTATTATTTATGGGCCATATTATTTGCGATTTTGTGGATTTTTTTCCCCATAACCAAATTTGCAACAAATTTAACAGGCATGTTCATCCATAATGTTCCGTTGTGAGAAGTGTCTGATCTTCAAAAAAAATTCAGCCCCTGATGTCAGTGTTACTAAGCAACATGGAATTTAGCATCCATGTCTATCATCAGTAGAACCACAAAAAAGTCACAAGATGACACGCCAGAAAATGTCATTTTGCTTTGAATTTCATGCTCATTTTGGATAGTTTCAGGAGTATTTTTAAGAAAAGCATTTTTTTTTTTTTTAAGAGAGATTTTGTCCAATGGCTGGAAAAATGTAACCGCATAGACAAGGTTGGGAGAAGATGCTAAATTGTAACAATTTTGGTTTGGGTGTAATATGGCGGTGAAGTTTGATGATATAGCCTGACGATTCTGTCAAAGGATGACCAGTCACGATGACCAAAATGAGCGGAAAGCGTCTGTTTCAAAGCAAAATGTGCAACTGTTGCCTGGCCCTAACTATGTATATGTGTGGCTTTAGTGTGTGCACGGTAAACATTCACCGTTTTGTCCTCAGCGCTTAAACAGGACGACGTGACACCTGCAAATGGTTTGTACACCGGCCCACCCTGTGCAGCCACCTCCGAAACGGGACAGGACTTGGACCTTTTCTGCCAGACCAACACACCCATGTGAGCAAGTCAAATACACTGTACAGCAAACATGCGTTTGAGCGTCGGCATTTTAGAAAAATCACAGAAATACGGGACTAGTCGGGAATAGTTAGATTTTTCAGCCAGTAGTCAATAAAATGTGTGATTAACCACATGGTTTGATTTCCTCTGTTGGAGCTCATTGTCTGCTCTCTTACGTGTTGGCAGGCTGACGTCATCGGTGGCAGAGCACCGGCGTTCCGTGCGTCCGTCCCGGCGTACCCAAGTATCCCGAAACCCGCTCCGGGCCCTGGCGGCTCGCGAGGACGTCAGGCAGGACTTCATGGGTCTCAGCACTGCTGTGGAGGAGAGGATCCAGACTGAGAAGAGTGGGTGTTTTCTAGATTCTCTTTTACTTCAATTTCCGTCATCTTAAGTGTATATCACCTTAAATTTGTGTCCACCCCGTAGATTCCAAGAACTCCTCCAAGGCCAATTCTGTTAGCTCCTCCCCAGATCCTCGTGAGTGTCATCCGCCCTTCACCAGCCCTATGCTGCTTTTCATCAAAGGTCAGTACACGTCCTCTTGGTCCACATCTGTTTAGCGTACTTTGAACTGATGGCCGTCTGTGCCGACAGGAAGGCAGCACGTCCAGGTCCGCCTGGCCCGGCCCTCGGCCAGCTCCTTGAACAGCGGAGACTGCTACCTGCTGGTCACCGCAGAGGACTGCTTCTTGTGGAGCGGACAGTTGGCCAACGACAAAGAGAAAGCCAAAGTACAGTGCAGCTTCTATTAAACACGCCAAAGCCTTATCTAATGTAATAGAAGAGTAGTGCTTCGGCACCATCTTGTGGAATATACAATACAGGCAATAAAAAAAAACTATGTAGCGGGGTCGGTTAGCGGGGGATTACTGTACCCACCACACAACCATGACAATTACACAAACATTTCCAACTCTGGGATAACGGGTGTTCAAAACATTCAGCGAGAGATTGTACGATACCAATTCAAATACCAATCCATTCATGAATATTTGATCTTAATATTTCAGGCCTCAGAGTTGGCATCTTTCATTCAAAGCCGCAAAGACCTGGGCTGTAACGCCACCAGTGTTGTCCACCTGCAAGAGGGGCTGAACTGTGACAGCAGCCTGGCTGTAAACTTCTGGAACATTCTGGGAGGAAGGACACCATACAGAGGTTTGTTAGTTAGTTAGTTAGATGGTTGACTGTGAAAATTTGATGCAGATCCAGATAAGTTCCATATTTAGGAATTTCTTTTTTTTGTAATTGAAATCGCAATAATTACTAAGTTGTTCGCTTGTTATTTGGTTATCTATTTGTTGACTTTAGTTTACTGGTTGATTTGGTCAGTTAGTTAATTTATATACATAGTTGCTGGTTGACTAGGTCAGGGATTAGCAACTGGCGGGCCACATGTCGCACTCGCTCTCACTCGGAGTTGCCCTCCTTTCATTTTTGATAAAAGCTAAATTAAAAAATGTTAACTGTTGCTGAGCCGTTGAAAGATGTAATACCAATGTCAACCACAGGATGGCAGGCATCGCTCACCAGCGCCATCAATACAGAGGCTGTATTTGTGTAGAAGAGCCTCATGGCCTTTGCAACACTGATCTCAAAAGTACAAAAACAACAGATTTTTTTTTATATATACGCTTTCTACAAAGTGTACTCTGCACATTTTTTTCATCATTTAAGTCACTGTAAGATGAATAGTGCAGTCCATGTAACATCTGACATCATCCTCAGTGAAGCAGAAAGTGGCCTGACTGTTGCATGTGCCACTGCCTCCAAATAGGAGCTGGTGCAGCAGAGGAGGATGAGCTCTATGAGCGTGGCGTAGTGGAAACCAACTGTATTTATAAGATGCTGGACAACAGATTGGTGCCCCATGAGCAAGCCTGGGCCTCCATGCCGAGCATCTCTTTGCTGGACTCCAATGAGGTCAGATTAGTCCTGATTGTGTGTCAAAGAACATTTGCATAATATTAAATTGCAATTGGCCCGAATCCTCACATCTTCAAACCACCCATGCATATTTATTTGCTTGTACAGCTAAGTACTTTATTAGATATTAGCTGTGAAATGTGTGGGAATGTGCGTCCAGGCACTGGTGTTTGACTTTGGCGGCGAGGTCTACCTATGGCTGGGGAAGGACGTGCCCGCCGACCGTCAGAAGGTGGTGCTCCAGCTGAGTCGGCAGGTGTGGCACGGGGCCTACGACTACAGAAACTGCCGGGTCAACCCGATGGATCCCACGCAAAACGCCTCCGATACGCAGCTGTAAGACGAACATGCCACCTGCTGTTGGACGCAATTACACAAGCACTTACGTGCTTACGTGTAACGAGGTGATTTGGTTTATTTTTCCAGGAGGGGTGAGGGACGTCCCAACTGGGCTCTCTTTGGTGTTGTCTTGGAAAACAGTGAGACTGCTCTGTTCAAAGATAAATTTTTAGACTGGACAGGAAGAGGAGGAGACAAGGAGGAAGTGGCAATAAATATGGTAC
The DNA here is from genome assembly GCF_059441095.1 of Idiotropiscis lumnitzeri. NCBI lineage: Eukaryota > Metazoa > Chordata > Actinopteri > Syngnathiformes > Syngnathidae > Idiotropiscis > Idiotropiscis lumnitzeri. Next base: position 8,044,315 of record NC_142405.1, on the reverse strand, counting down.
AGGTTGGTTGTATAGGAAATTTCTAAATACAATAACTAATAATATTAACTTTTGTCTCTTGTTGTTTTCCACCACAGTTCCACTCAGTGACTCCTCCTTATGACGTCTTGAAGCCCTGCGACGCCAAGACACTTGTGTCGGGCGAGGCGACAGCAGCCGGAGCATCCTGTAATACGCTGGCAGACGTGGACATACAGAGAGGCGTCGACTTGGGAACACCAGGACTGAGGACAGTGGAAGTGGACACGTGGCACGTCCACGAGTTTGACGACTGCGAGGTTCCTCTTAAGAGTCCGGGACAACTTCACGAAGCAGACTCGTACGTGGTCCGCTGGACGTACAAGACCGGGGACCATGGCGAAGACAGAATAGCTTTTTTCCTGTGGCGAGGACGTCACTCCAATGCGAGTGGACGGGATACTGCTGCTTTTCTCTCCATAGGGATCAACAACAATCAAGAATCACAGGTAACACAACATACTAGTGTTTGTTTGTATTGATCATCATTTGTTTTGGCTTCGTGTCAACAACTAAGCTGGGTCAAAAATTAATTTAATTCGAATCGACTTTGCGGTCAAGTCAAATGCAATTTCCAAATCACAAAGGCTGCAATTAAAAAAAACAAACAAGCAAACAAACTCTGTTTAATTTCAGGTGGGGCTTTATTTATTTATTTGTTTATATAGTGTCTAGATAAGGCCAATGCCTCCACGTCTCTTCTATAACGCACTGACTTAATTTTACGCGACACTTTTCTGGTAGATTTTTGTGAAGTTTTTGTAGCGAATGCTTAAAGGACTTCAAGCTTTTAGTAAGTTAACTTCAATTGCAGCAGATCTTTCATATTAATTCATGGTTAATATGGCTTTATTTCAGTGTAAATCTAATCCATAGAAAAAAATATATATTATAGATTTTTTTATTGCTTGTTTATTTAAAAAAATACACGCGATGAGAACCTTCAAAATAACATTAAATCACAATCATAATATTGGGGGGGGGGATCACATTATTTTTCAAAATCATTCAGCCCTACTCGTATGTCATGGGACCAATATACTAGCAGGAGTCGTTACTGTTTTGTGTAGGCTCTTTTTTCTCTGTCGCCTCTTAAACTACATTTGAAATGCTTGTTTTGTTTTGCTGAAGGTTGTAGTTCATGAAGGAAAGGAGCCTCCATGTTTCCTCCAACTCTTCAAGGGAAGTCTGGTCATTCATAAAGGCCACAGAGAGGCTTCCTTTTCTCATGCAGGTGCTGTAAATTGAATAGATATATACTAGTATCTTATTTATTCTGAAATAATTGATTGCATTTAATTGTTTTTGTTTTATAGCAGAGAAAGCGAGCATGTGGCGCCTGTTTGCCGTCCGAGGGGAGCTCCCCGACGAGGCCTCACTGCTGGAGGTGGAATGCTGCTGTGCGTCTATGCGCTCCAGAGGCTCGCTGGTTCTGATCAACGGCCAGCAGGCGACGCTGTACATTTGGACCGGCTGTAAAGCTCTGACTTGCTGCAGAGAGGTCGCCAAGAGGGTCTCGGAGCACCTCACTCAAGGGTGTTTTACATTTTCTCTCTCTCTCGCGAGTGTCAGGTGGACTTGTCTAAGGTTGTCAGGCCTTGGCAGAGGTTTGATGAGTGGTCGTGTGCTTGGTCATCAGGTGTCCGGCAGAATTGGGTCTGAGTAAAAGCAATCCAGTAAAGATCCAGGCAGTAGAAGAAGGTTCAGAGCCTGCTGACTTCTGGGCAGCTCTGGGACGCATGGACAGGAAGGCCTATGACTGCATGCTACAAGGTACGGCATCACTGCATATATTTTGCCATCATTAATAAAGTCACAATATTACATCAAGTTATTTACACCACTTTATTATTTCGTCAGTGAGTCACTCTACCTCATTATTGCCTTAGCATATTTTTGGTGTAATGTTTCATAAAGCCCAACCACTCGCTGTCCACTAGATCCAGGGAAATATAACTTCACGCCGCGCCTCTTCCACATGAGCGCCTCCTCCGACAGCTTCCATGCCGAGGAGCTGCACAGTCCGTCACGCCTGCCGGGCCTCGTGGCAGCCATGCCTTTCGTCCAGGAGAACCTGTATGCTGTGCCACCGCCTGGTGAGAACCCAATGTGCATTTTGACACCACACAGGTGTACCCACATACCAATATTTAACATCTTAACGATGAGAGACCACACACTGTAAAAAAAAAAAAAACATCCGACAATTGTGCCTTTGCTGACTCTGACTTTAATCCACTTTATTACGTCTATCCTGCCTGCCTCCAAATCTCCCTTCCTTAGCCCTGTTCCTGCTTGACAACCGCTTTGAAGTGTACCTGTGGCAGCGCAGCACGGCGGAGTATCAAGCGGACCGCTGGCATGCTGAGAGGAAGTGCGCCATGGAGACAACGCTGCAATACTGCAAAGGTAAACTGCAACACCACATAAAGAAAGTGATTGAGAGGGAGCTAAATGTGGTTCTCTTTCTCTGTGTCACAGAAGTCAACCCAAGGCGCCCGCCAAATGCCTACCTCATCTTGGAGGGCTCTGAGCCTTTGACCTTCACTAACGTGTTCCCTCGCTGGGAGAGGAAACAGGCAGCCCTCGCACAGGTCTGCCCTACCGCCATCATGGCGCCATTATCATGTAACACACGGACCAAATGTGTGTGCTGAGATGGAGTCAAATGTTCGTTCACCTTCATGGTGCCACGTGACTTATTGATTGATCTTAAGTCTTCCTCTTGATGCGCAATTGCCAGCCTGATTTAGCCAATTAATAGCTGCTCTGATGTTAGGATTTTTATACTATGGAAAATATATATTTACATTTAGGCCATCTATTTTGTTGTTATTTTCAAATAAGCCTCCAAATGTATTTACAAAGTGTTTTTTTTTTCATACATTTGAGGAGTGAAACAAAATATCTAAAAAGTTTATTTGATGCTCACTATATTGCGGGTTTTCACATATGGCTAACATGAGCATATCGCTCGAATGACCGCAGAGCAAGCTGACCTCGGTGCAGGACGCCCTGGCCCAGCTCACCAAGACAAGATCCATTTCAAAACAAACCACCTTACCTGACAGAGTGGACACAGAAGGCCCGGAAGGCCACCTGTTGGACCACGACTTTCAGGTAAACCTCACATGGACCTTTTCATCCAGGACTATTAAGTTATAGTATTCGCATCTTTCACGCAGTGATCACGCAACGTAATCGCGTTCACACATCGTGGGGATGGACGACTGCCACCGGCCGTGATGAAAAGGGATAGTGAATAATGCAAATAACGTTGGATTGCGCACCACCCACAAAAAAAACCAGTCAATTGCAAATAGGCAAGATGTACTTTTTTTCATTTAAACTGTATAAAACTATCATCTCTTTGATGCCTTTCAGGCTACTTTGGAGGTGAACCGAGAGGACTCGAACTGCTAACAAGCTGACTTGAAGCGAAATTAAAGGACTTTGCCAAATGGACAGATGACATGGTAAAAGAAAAGTGGGGCTCAACTTTATTTATGTACTTTTTCAACAAGACACTGTACAACAACCATCTGTACAAATCACAGGTAGAATATATGAGAGAGGGGAAAAAAATATACACGTGACAAACTACTGTATGTGGTGCTGGAGTGCTTAGAAAAGATAATCTAATAAACAATAGAAATGACATTAATGACATTTTGTTATACTTCATCCTTGATTGTCATAAACGACCAATGCAGAGTTGCTTTTAGCGGGCAGCCATTTTGGGGCCTGGAAAAAGCGACAAGCTGTCACCACGGAGACCAATGAGTAAATTAGTATGGAGCAGGTTAAGACCCAATTTAGTTCCTCCCCTTCTTTTAGTTCCTCCCCGATATAGAAAATGGGTGGCTGAGGCACAAATATTTGTGCCAATTAAATTCTGCAGAGCAACAGGTGTGGTTACTAGGAAAAACAGATTTAGTAACTATAAGATTTCATTTTGGACAGTGAGATTCACTTTGGGGCTGTTCTAAATATTCCATCGCACCATATGCTTGGGCAACCCAACAAAACTATGAGTATGCATGCCTACAAGAAACAGAATGTGTCCCAATAGTTTTGTCCATATCCTTATTACGTTTTTTTTTTTTAAATGTCACTTAGATGCTCACAAAATGTCGGCTGTTCCGCTTAGTTGTGGCCATTTCACTGGTAGCATATTTTTCTCAGCGTGGATTATCTGACTAGTAATCCTCTGTGTGAAAGTGTGGATTTTAGACCACTGCGAGAAAATCTTGACTTCATTTATTGAGAACGTAATGGAAACATTCAATACTCAGCGAGTTTTGCTTTGATTCCTCAATGTTGGAGCCTCTGTCTCGTGCTAAACAGTGTTGAGGTCTAGATGGCCGAGAACTGGCGCTGTCTGTCAAACATCAAAGAACACCTGGACTTTGGTCACACTTAAACGGGTTTCAAAGTAGTGTTTTGAACCAGGTTCAGGGTTTCAAATTAGTGGTTCAAGACAGGGTTAGGATTTCATACCCAAAGAATTTGAATTGTGAGTCAAAGTAGCATTTCAAGAAAGGATTGGAATTTGAATCAAGGTTTAAGGTTTGAAGCCTGATGTGCTGGTGCTGCATTCAAAGTTCCAAAGTCCTGGCATGGTCTAGATGGCGTGCTCCCTCTGGCCTTCTGCCCCGTTGAGAATGCTGCGCTCTGGCTCGGAGGCCAGGGCCGCCTCCCTCAGCACCACCATGTGGTCTTCGGCTGCGTGCAGCGATTGGTCGATCCAGTCCAGGCTGCCCGCCATGTGGCAGGCGTTGCGGGTGACCAGGACCAGGTGGCTGACCGACAGGAGAAGAGCAGTTGCCCTGCGGTGGTGGGATCAACACAGTGTGTTGAACATACAGTATTGTTACAAACATAAGATGTCGGACATGTTTTTTTTTCGTTCTTCTGGAACAGATAGGCTAGTAGTCAGTTAGCATTGACTGATAGCCAAATTGTTCTGTTTCCTGCTCTGTGATTATCATCACACTCTTCTTTGCTGTCACTGTTACACTACTGTGGTTGTGTGACAATACCAAGAAAAAAAGCAACAGCAGTTATTTTATCACCTGGCATCCAGCAGGATTGGGTCCAACGGCGGGTACATGGATCGTACCACGTCATCCACTCTGTTAAGAATAACCCCCAAAAAGTGTGTTAGCTTGTTAGCAATGTGGTGAAAAGGTAAATCATCTCAACTCAACTTTACGTGCAGATCAACTTAAAAATAACCACAGCTGGATACAAAGATGTACAAGAGGGATAAAGACAAAAAACAAAGTAAAATAAATAAAAACAAAGTTAAAACTAACATAAAATCAAAAAAACTGTAAAATGCCGAGTCAAAAACCAAAGAATAACTGGAGTTAAGTGCTCCCTCTTGAGCTCCAGTTAGGAGGCGAACAGCAGCATTTTGGATCAACTGGAGACACCTGAGGGAGGACTGGTAAAGTGTATTACAGTAAACCATCTGAAATCCATCACCTGGGACTGATGCGCTTTGCCACAGTGATGATGTCGCCTAGGCTGGCCGGCGCTTTGACTTTGGCTCCTGAACCCATCGTTAGGGCAACCAGTTTCTCCGTCAACGTGTGACATATCTACCAAGAAAAACAGCGTCAGTGTCCATCAGTGAGAACAGAAAGTTGTCTTTCCGTTACCTTCAGAATAGCAATGCAGTGAGAGACCAATCCGCTGTAAAAAAAAAAAAAAAGACTTCATTAGACCAGTACAAGGTGTACACTGCCTTGGTTAGACGCTGATGCTAAAAACATACGAGGCATCCTCGATCCAGTCCTCGTTCTCTAGGATGGCCTCAATGTGCGGGTTGGTGATGACCACGTCGTCCAGCTCCAGCTCGGACAGCTCACTCTGCGTCTCCATGGCACCAATGAGGTCCACCGTGGGCCTGATGGAGAAGGAAGTGCAAGTCAGTCATGTGTTTGACGGCTGGCTGACCATGCCGAATGATTGGTCCAGATGCCCACTTGGAATCAAAGTGGTGGAGCAGATGGTGTGGGTGGCAGTAGCGGTGACGGCAAACGACCACCAGGGCAGCCAAGGATGCCAGGAAGATGGTGGCCAGCACCCCGATGGCCACGATCACCACCGTCTCCATGGTGACGACCGGGGCGGCGACTGGTCAGAGATGAGATTAAGGACTGTAGTTCATCTGTGGAAGTTGCATCAGGTTAAAAAAAATATGAATCGTTTCTTCTGATATTGCTGGTCGCTTTTGAAAAAAAAAAAAAAAAGCAACAAAGTGAATTTGGAGGTTTTTGTTTGTAATTACATGACTAATTGGTGAAAATGTGCAAAAACTGAGAACTATGCAGTACTCAGTTGTTGACAAGTAGTGTCAAATTGTGTTTCCCCAGTTCAGTTCTCCACATTTTTTTGGGGCGTGGCCAGAATGTCACAGTAAGTTCCATTTCCTGTTCTACACTTATCATCAAAATGTCCTTCTTTGGTTTTCCTCAATGTGGCAAAAAAAAATCACTCCTATTCTACGGTTACCATCACTATTGTAGTGGCAACAGACACCGAAAGCAACATTCCATGTCTTGCTCTATGGTTTTATCATCACTCATCCTCATTCTCACTGTAAACAACATTCTGTTCAAAATTATATCTTATTTGATTTAAACACTACATCGAATTTTCTTCCTTTTTACCATATTTATTCTAGACCCCCCCCCTGGCGCCACTCTGCTGAGGAATGCTGTAATTCTTTAATCTGATTATTTTTGGGTTAAGTGGCCTGTGTCATACAAAGCTGTTCTCTGAACAAAACTAAACATATTATTCTCTTGGTAAAAGGAACACGATGTTTAAAAATGAAAAAAACTCACAAATTCATCACTCAAAGTACTTCAGACCAATTTTTCACACAGTAAGGATGGAGCCTGGATTCCATCCTAGAACCTCAGAACTGTGAGGCAGACAGTGTGTTAATATTTTTTTATTATTATTTATTAATATCATATAAAAATAATTTACCATTGAAATTCGAGTATAAAATGTGAATGATTTAAAAAAACAAAACATTTTCTGCTTCGGAGCCTATTTTTCCCTTTTAAACGCATTCCTCCGATTGGCTGTGAGCATTTAAAAAACAATGGAACAGACAAAGACAATCAATAAACACTGCTAACAAAACTATTCAAAATATAAACACATGAACTTGTTTTCCGCGCAAAAGTACCAGAAAATAAACATGACTTACCTTACCATTCCACCACCCAAAATTAAAGCAAACTATAAATTCCACCTCCTTGTTCAGCCACAGGACGAAGGCGGAGACGTCGCCGACATCTCCAGACTACGAGGAGAAATGAACGCGCCTCAGGAGGGTCGGCCAATGAAAACTTTAGGCACGCGCGCGCCCGCTCAAAGTCACCTTTTTTTGTGGGTTCGTGTGCAGACTAACCGTTAGATGGCGCACGGAAACCACTTTAAACAACAACAACAACAACAGTCGCGTAACCAAACTTTTTGTAAGTACGTGTACTTTATAGTTTGAATTTATACACATTCAACATTCAAATTAATTATTCGTGGTATTACATTTCAGGGATTTAGCCATTTTGTGTCGAAGGAGCGGCCCCAATTTAAATGAGGATGTACGTGGTGACGTCACCCGCTACCTAAATTTTACGTACGTACGTAAGTTACACGTGCAGGTCATTTTGTCTTGAAGTCGGGTCTCATATTTAATGCACCCTAAATCCAGTTTGCGTGCATAAAAGAGCGACATAAGGTAAAGTAATGCAATTTTTCTAATCTGAACCCCATTTTACATCGATTATGATAAACCCACTCATATTCGCGGTTGTGTTTTTTTTGTACCCTTTGTCTGTTATTTGCTCAAAATTTAATTTTCTGTTTTTGTTAGTTTGGCACTTTGGTCGTTTTTGTTCAGCACAGTCAAAGTGTTACTAAAAATGTGACTTTGCTTAGCTTGCGTTTACATGTTTTCCTGTACTTCCCAACATTTATTTTTGGGCGTAATTGCAAAAATGGTGAGTTTTTTTTACATATGGATCGTGTGAGGTGCTAGTGCGTATTTTTTTTCCCATGTGAGTTAATTTTTGTTGTTGAAGCAAGGACGCTAAGTTATACTATTGATGAGCCTCGTGTGTAGGCGGTTTGTTTTTGAATAATTTAACTACTTTCAACAGGCTTATGTAACATGAGTTTGTGATTCTTTACATTGTGTTGATACTTTATGGTCCTCTCAATTTTAAGTGCTTTGTCGCCATCTCTGATGGAAAATTTAAATAATGTGAATCATTAGGAAGGCCTGTGTTTACAAACAGTATGAAATGTTCTAGATGGAATCTCCTTTTGCAAAAACCATTTGATGTAATTGGCACTGTCAGAAATCATACTATTTATTCACCTGTTTATGGATTTATATTGCAGTGATGTGCTGCTATACTACTGCAATGACTGCAGAGCCGCCATAAAGCACGACTGTAAAGGGACACCCTTTGCTCTTCCTCCTCATTTTAACTGTTTATACTCTGCAGTTGTACGACAATCATTTAGTTAATGACCCAGACCCACTGTGAGTTTGCCACACTGCCAACATCGAGATAATTCCACCGGCTTTCTGTGAAGTCTGGCACTTCAGTGGGGTGGAGGCGCACTAGCTGGTTCTAGCGTGGTTTGTGCAGGTGTGTATTTTTGAATCGCACAGTAATGTACATTATTTCCTCTTAGGGCCTCCGTCATCGGGTGGAGAGTTTCTCAACGAGCACTCGACAGCTCATCACACGTCAGCGCTGGCTTCAGAGACACGGTGAGCGAGATGGAAAGGGAGAGGCCATCAAGATGTAATTGAACTATTTGCTGGGCCGAGTGCTGCAGAGGCGGCTGTCAGTCCCAACATCAAAGAATGCCTAGATTCTGGCCACACAAAGGGAAATTCAAAGTACGGTTTGAGCCGGGGTTAGAGTTTCAAATTAGTTGTAATATACATGGTGTGGCATGAATTGGGGATGAAATGTGAACTTGGGTGTGTAACATGCTGTCGGGAATTCTTTATTGGGGTGGATGGAGTGCGCTAGGATTATGGATGATGACGACGACGATGGTGATGATGGTGGTGAAGATGTGGGAGGGGACGGGGCTGGGGAGTGTAGAATAGTGCAACGTCCTTGAGACGCAATAAGACTCCGACGGGCTCTTGTCCAAATACATCTGCTGCTTCTTTATTCCCACAGTGTCCTTCGAAGGGGCTAAGATCCTCTTACATCCTCTTCTTCTTCTTGGCTCGGAAAGGCGGAAGACAAAACGGGTCTTTTGTCACTTTCCTTGGAGATTAGGGGATGTTGTCGTGTGCTCGTAATACAATGGTCTTTCTCATCCCGTTAGTCATCTGTTTGGAGACGTAACCTACTCTGTATGCTTTTATGGGTAGACGTTTTCATCCTTCAAATGGAAGCCTTTCTATGAGGCTGTACATCTGGTCTAGATGCCAGGGTTAGGTTAGGGTTTTAAATTCGGGTCTCAAGCGGGGATTTTGCTTTCAAATTAGGGTATTAGGCACGGTTCACATTTCACATTAGAGTTCCAAGCATGTTTAGGGATTCATAGTAGGGTTTAAATTAAAGGTTAGGTTTTTACAGCAGGGTTTATAAACCGAGGTTAGGTTTTAAAGTGGCTGTCGCTCAACCCCGAGTTCACAGAATTAGTTAAAAGTTACAAGCAGTGAGTTACTTGCTGTTCATTTTAAGATGTTGAATGATTTTCAAAACAGTGTTAAGATTTCACCTCAGTTTTGATCAAGAATAGGTCAGGGTCCCAAACCAATCTTAGGGTTTAATTTTTGAAAAGATATTTTTCTAGTAACTCTCTTTTCCTCCCAACATGTCGATTGAAGTGAGTGCAAATAGGATTAGCGTCCTCCCTCTCGTTCTTATCTCCACATCGCTCGCCTTGCCTCTCCTCGGTTTCTCGCCCTAATCTCTGAGAGTGCGTGTGTGATATCGACGGATCTCATGCCTGTGCGAAAAGTCGCATCGCTCGCTTTTCTCACGCCGCTCGTCCAATCACGGTCAATTAACCAAGTTCATCTCCTGGTCGCGCGCTCCTGATGTAAATTCTCATCTCCCCAACAACCTTGTTGGCTGTTGGTGAACTACTTTAACCTGTCTACTTTCACTTCTCCTTCAAACGGCTGTCAGTTCCATTGCTGCTGCTAACCAGAACAGCAGCACATAAACGGTCTCTCAGACGAATTAACCCTATCTCTAATTCTGTGCACGTCCACCAAACACCTTGCTAATCTCTATCATCACCTTCTATTACGTTGCCATGCCCCCTTAATCGCACCAAAACGACTAAGCGCCACCACCATCCCGCTTCTGGGAGCGATTGCAAATTAAAAATACATTATTTTGAACTCCTGCAGGGCACAAAAGTTTGGTGATGGTGAAGGGGAAAAAAATGTAGCCCAAAACAGAGTACAGTGAAGCCGCTCTTATTCATTGCATAGAATTTGGCATTTGGCATTTTTCACATTTTTTTTATTTAAATTTTTGGGAGGGGCTATTTGGTATTTACTGTCTAATACTGAAAAGTAGTTTTGGCAACATCTTTGGGCCAAGGAAAAATGTTGACGTGAGGGGATTACCTTTTTTTACCAATTAAATACCTTGTCTAATTCTGTGGCATTTCTTGGCAATTTTTTGGGGTGGGTCTGAGATAGCTAGCATGTGGATTGAGGACCACAGCTTTGAGCTAGCATGGTTGTTTAAGAGTGCCTCGTCGTTGTGGCTCGAAAAACCCCTCGACAACCCGGTGGGATACAGTCCAGCCATTGGAGGCTTTTGGGGTTGTTCTCAGAGAACATGTTCGCCCAATATTTTTTTGCTTTTAAAATCATCACCAGATTTGATTCTTTCAATATTACATATATAATGCAGGGATGAAATAAACAACCGTACTGAGATTTGTGTTTTTTTTTTTTTTTGTGTGAATATATTTTGAGCCGTGAATACTAGCCGCCACGGCTACAAATGTATTTAATTTTAGAAGACATTTTCTCTTTATAGGGACTTTAAAGATCTCCAATTGGTTGCATTTTTGAGGATGTTAGGTTTTCAATGACCACAGTTGCACTTTTTTTGTGGGCTTGCTGACAGCACTGTAGGAGGCAAATGAGTTAACCTAGCTTGTATTTTCACCGACACGCTGGGCCGTCACACCTAATGACTCCGAGTGGGCCAAGTGAAGTGAGGATTCACTGAAACGCCCATCAATCATAGCCCAGTCACAGCTTCAGATTTGATTTGCTATTATTGGTAAAATGCCATTCCAAGATGTGAGACGACAGTTTGTCACAGTTGCTTCTCATGTTGTACAAAATCCCTGCGGAGATGCACTGTAAATTAGCTTCTTGTCGCTTGTGAATATGCTGCTCATAAATCACACAGGGGATTGCCCTGCATCAATGTATGTCTGCGGAAATCAGTGATCAAAGAACGTGCGACGGGTTAAGGCACGCTAATTGCCACTTGGCTGATAAATTATCACTTAGTGGCAAACCATGACTCGGCAGAATCTTGACGAGGAAGATCACTTGATAATGAAAATCCATCACCACCCCCTCCACCCTCGCATTGGATTTTGCGTTGTAGCCTCTGTTTAGCGCGGGGGGAAAGCCTCTGTGTTTTCCTGCGCTCCTCGCCCACTACCGCTCTGGAGTGGCGGAGAGTTCAAACAAAACGGCGTTCCACTCGGGGCAGGGCGACGCCCACGCTTTGTTCTCCGCAAACGGTGAGCATGCAATGTGGACGACATCATCACGGAGGCGTAGTCATGCCTCAGCGATCAGTAAAGACTCTCCTGCTAATGGTAACGCGTCAAAGTTAACAGGTATAGGAATCCATTTGGAATAGATTGTAAGAGCATGAATTTATGCTTGCATGATGTCAAATGGAATACTTAGGTCTAAGGTTGATTCAAGTTACACAACTCTTTCTTCTTCTTCCATGTGGGCTGATTTGCGGTCAAAGGCGAAAATGAATCGGGGCGCCCCTGAGCATAATCAGGCTTCAGTTGCATGTCAAAACACCTTTCCCCATTGAAATGAATGGGAATGCCATTATTCTGTTCCAGCAACCCCATAAAAACGTTTAAAGGTAGATTCTGGAGGTTTTTGCTGAAAAATAAATGCCAACTAATGTTCTGTCCACAAACTGCAATGAAAAAATAGCAACTCCAGATCCACCCACATGAAAGCGATAATCAGCGACTAATTGGCGCCTATACGAAGAGGATTGTAGCTTCCTATAGATGCCACTTGATGGCGTCAAAGCGCTACTTCTGTCTAAATAAAGCTTCTCAATTCACTTCAAATTATTCCATTGGCTTCATGAGTCCTCCACACCTGTCTTGGGTTCTTATTTGCAAAATTTCCAGAGATGGCAAAATTGTTAATTTGTTTTCATGGCTGACAACTGTGGCCGATCTTGGCTTTTTGTTGCGCATTGAGGTAAGAGGGAGGGCTGGGCAAATGTGGTCCGTTCTGGTCTCCTGAGCCTGATGCTCCAAAGGAAGCGTGACAGAGTGGTGAGGGAAGACTCGCCGCTGAAAATAAGGGGAGGAGGAAAATTGAAGCTTTTACACGCCTCACCTTTCAAACTTAATCAGCCACCGCTGCACCAAGCACTGCAGTGGAAGATGGAACAGCACATGCTGCACGGCCTCACTTCTTGTTGGCAATGTGTGACGTTGTGAGTTTCTGTGCGACATAGTCTGGACTTGTTTGTGATTCTGTGGCATACTGGGGGAGTTGTGCGCAGTCCCGTGTGTGTGTGCTGCTTCTAATAATGCTGAGCGGAAACATCGGAGCAGATACGGTGTATATGTATTAAATACTGTCGGTGGCAGTAATTCCTCAAAATCTCAAGTGATATGAACACCAACATTGTTTTTGATTCACTACCATGACTTGCTGCTCATAATGATGCCTCATATATTTTTTTGTTGTGATTGTTTTGAAGTATTGATTGTGTGTTTATGAGTTTGCCAATGCGATTTCAACCAGAAGACCTTGAAAGAACAACATATGACGGCAGATGAAACGGGTGTGTGACCTTGTGTGTGCTGCAATGGCCCAGTCAGCTGAATGTAATATTCACATTATTTATCGAGAAGCTGCAACAATGTTGCTCCCAACCGCTCATAAGATCTTTTGTGCTCCTTGTACCTGGATTGCATTGTGGCTACTGTAAATTGATTTTATTTTTGCCTCATTTTAAACTCCACAACTTTAAGGTCGTCCAGTTTAACCTGTGTAGCTCACGAGGAAATTAGTGTAGCCTTTCTGGGTGATAGTATAGTCCTTTAAAGAATTTTTGGTTTTATTTTCTCTGCTTGTTAGCATGTGGCCTCCAACTTTCCAACACTCCACATGGCCTTCATCATCTTCCATTGTGTGTGCTTTTGTTTATTGAAGGTTGACCTGAGCCAACGCATCTTACGCCTCCTCAGACTGAAGTCAGAAGTGATTTCCATGGCGTTTTCCTAGAAGCTCTACGCGACCATCGGAGCATCAGAGCGTGAAAGCACAGCTCAGGTGTGTACAAAAAGCTTTTTTTTTTGTGCATTGTTTTTTTCCCCTTTTCCGTGTCTTGGCGGTCCCACAACTGCGTCGACATGTCCTACGGGATGCTTAACTTAGCGCCAGCTGAGTCCGAGCCCTCCTGAGATGTGAAAAGCTTAACTGGGGTTCGTCAGCCACGGCGGCCTCCCGGGAGTCCATTCAACCACCGAATTACGGCCGAACTTATTTTAATTCGATTGCTGACTGAAACGGCAACACTAGGCAATTGATGATGTGTTGACGCTCTAATCTAATTCTTTTTTGGGGGGATATGTCGTAATTTTTGGAAACTAACAATCCTTCCTAATCTCAGAAAAATTATTAATTTGCATTTTTTTTTATTTTTTTTAGTAAAGTAATTTTCCCCAAATATACATTTTCTTTACTAATTTCCAGAATTAACTACAAGTAACTTTAGACAGTTGTCAGATACATAAGAAATGTTGCTTTTGAGAAAAGTAGCAGAAAAGCTAATTGGGCTCAAACTGCAGGCAAAAGAGCCTCCAGCCCATCTCAGTGTTTTTTTTTTCTGCTACTGTTTCTGGCCCGAGAAGGGAAGTACAACTTTGTCACGACGTCGACAAAAAAAGAAACAATCTGGCAGCGAGAACAAGCATCAACGTGTGTGTGTGTTTATTTGCTTTTTCACATTAATTATGTGAGTTGCCAATGCGGCACACAAAAGTGCAAACGAGAAAAAGACACAAGCACACACGCTTTTATTTGACGAGCCATTACCGTGCTCACACACACACACAATATGTCACTGCCATTGCTAATAAACTCTTAACTGTTGCTGTAAACCACACATGGTTATATGAACATGAAAAATACAAAATATTTGACACAAATTTAAAATGATGCTAGGTACTTGAAATAGCAAATAATACAGTCAATTACAAATATAAATACAAAAATATTGGATGGAAATTCTCAAATATTAGAGAAAAATACATAAATGTTAAGCTAATAATAAATTATTAAAAAAAATATTTGTAAAAAAAAAAAATAGAAAACTAATGGACAAAAATAAAATGTTAAAAAAAATATTAAAATAATTAAAAAACATTTAATAAAAAAAACATTTGATAAAAATACATAAATAAAAAAAAACATTAAAAAAAATTGATATTGGACAAAATTTATGAAAACAATAAGCACTGTGGCAAAATATTTTTTCCTTCAATATCTGTGTTTTTTTTTTTTTTTTTCTCCTGATACAGACATGTTCATGTTATTTAGGGGAGTGGCTCATTGTGAAGTTGTGGACGATCTCTTCTCCTTTTTGCACCACAACACAAGAACAGCAATTAGTGTTTTTTTTCCCTTTTATTATCATTACCGTACGACTCCTCCAAATTTATTTCTGCTGACACAATCTCCGTTTATCCTCATCGCACTCTTCACCTCCCATCACCATCTTTTTTTTCCCTCTCTCTCTCTCTATCTCCCTATTTCTCTCTCTCTTTCTATCTCTCTTCTAGCCGGGAGCGACATTGAAATTATGCAACAAATCTGACGAGGAAGGACGTGCGGCGTTTAAGCCGGAGAGTCTGGTCGTCATCCGTCACGTTTAATCTGCGCGCGCCTTATCTCTCGTTCTCCATTTCTAATATTTTGAGTTATCTGACTTGGCTACATAGCTGGTGTGAACCAGCATTTGTTTCAATAATTTTATTTATTTTTTTTGTTGCATGAACGTTTAATCATTCCCTTGAGGGAACAGCAGTTATTACTACAGCAAATTGCAACCGAGAGGATAAATGGTGTAAATAATGCTGAGTGCATATGATGAAAATGTGCCAGTGCAAAGGAATGGAAAGCCAGGCCGGCAAAAAAATGGCATCATACTGAATATTCTGCGGTGAAAAAAAACCACGCTAACGGAAGATTTCGTCTGGAACCGCTTAAATTTATGTCCTGCAGGGGGTGTGCCGGATGAAAGAATAAATAATTAATATCCCTAGTGAGAATTTTGCGTCAAGTAATGCGGCTGCTTTTGGCTGGTGCGCCCTCCCGGGGATCAAACAAACATACTGTATAATGGCATTGTGGTGTCATAATTATGCATTTACAGTGTTGAACGGCAACTTTGTCTGAATAATGAGGAAGGTGGTGTGTGGTGTGAAAAAGTTTGAAATGCTGCAATTGAGTATTCAAAAGAAAGCGTAATTATTAAATGGCGAGAGCTCCACAAATGTTAATGGCGGTCAGGTATGACAATGCGACAGTGTGACTCTGTGGTGAATTAAATCTTTGTCATTTTTAACTCAAACACATCGCTAAATGAGGGTGTGCACCAACTCACTGAATGTTGAAGAAAGGAGTGCGGGGCATGAAAACGTTTGAGAGAGGCTGCAGTTGATTTTATGGCAGGATTTTGTTGAGAACAGGTTCATTTTTAAACTAGAGCGCTTTCTCAGGTGCACCAGTTAAAAGAGTTAGTCATTTTACACATTTGAATTTCTTTCCCACAAAGGATTTATTCTTTAATTAAGATTTGTTTTTACATATCTTGACAGAAAAACAGGCATTTTTCTATTTCCTTGTCGAGGACGCCAACATGCAGGAGCCAGTCGTCGGCGCTTGATCCACGTCCAAGCCAGCCTGGGGCGACCGGTCCCGGCCAGCTGGTTGGGCAGCTTTACGAGCAAGTGAGGGGGCGGGGGGAGCGAAACGGGTGGCGGTCAGCAAAGGTTTCTGAGCGCGCCCGCAGACGGCGGGTAGCATTTGGTAGCCTTGGGTGGCGCCGGGGGCGGCCGTACGACAGGAAGCAAAGTTAAAATATCAGCTACACGGAGATATGTTTGAGTAAATAATGTTGAATCCAAACGCCGCTCATCCTCTTGGTGGTGAGTCAGCCGTCTGAAAATCTTCTCGTTACATTTTTCCTGATCCGAGGAGTTCTCATTCAGGGTTTTATCTGGCCGTGCACGCGCAAATAATCCCTGTGGTTGCCGTAATGAAAGCAGCAGGCACGTCAAGACACCTCTTGTGATTGACAATGTTGCTCACACGGAAGTAGAGAAGAAACTATGAACACCTCACACCGCAACAGTAGTGACGAAAGTGATCACCGGGACAGCGTTACGTTGGCATACGGCTTTTACGTGTTCTGTGATCGTAGCTCAAATTTGTCATGTCAAATTTCTCCAGCGAGATGAGTTGAATTGCCAATAATCCGTTGCAGCCCCCCAAAAAACGGCAACAAACTTTCATCTTCTGCAATTCACATCTTTTACACTTTATCTCCCAGTCTGTGCCAATAGTGTGCGTTGGATTTTATAGTTCAGGTCTTTCACAGTTAGCAACTTCCACAGTTGGCTTCTTGTTCTTCTGTGGTTTGTGTGATTTATGTCTTCTGTGGTTTCCATCTTCAACTGTTTGTGTTTTCTTCTAAGGTTCACGTCTTCTGCGTCTTCTATGGTTCACATTTTTATTGGTCGGTGTCTTTTTGGTGCAGTGTTGTGGTTTGTGTTTTCTTTCTAAATTTAACTGCAATTTTTGGTTTGCGTATGGGATGGGACTCGGTAATCTCCAACTAGCGCACTCCGAGAAACTAAATATTACCAACCATTTCATCCTTATGTGGAACATACACCTTTGACGTAAATGAATATTAATATTTGCAAATGTAAAAATAGTCTGTCACTGATGGCAGAGAATTGGCGCAAAGGGCGGCGAAAGGCATACATGTCTGCCAGTCACCTCACTGTCACTACTCATTGAAACTCAGAGCTTTTATTTTGGTACATAGCTGGCGGTTTACCTTAAAGCATAGTTATGCAATACATGAATAACTATTAGGTGCACCTGCAGCATCGAATCTGATCCATTACAAGAGTAACATTTTTATCTTTGGTGTATTGCACCACACTGAGCTCTGCAATGAAATATCAAACTGAGGCGGGGATTAAAATTGTGACACTTAGTGTGGGATGAAAACTGTTCAGAAGTTACGTGAAGGATGCACACTTGGGTGTCAGTGTTCATTCCCTTGTCCGAGTGCCTTGCTTGTCATTGGCGATGGTGCAATAGCGGGACAATGGTAGAGGTTGTTAGCGGTGAGCTAAATGTCAAATGGATTGTCAAACACTTCTTGTTCTTACCAGTCGCCAGCTGTGCGATGCGCTTGAAGGTCAACGTTACCATCCAGCATGATTTTGCCACTTTTTTTTTTTTTTTTTGCTATTGATGCCGGAATGTTCCATATGACATCCCGCTGTGACTTCACCGTGGATCAATTTTACCGTCAAAACCAAAATGTCAATGGGGGGGAAAAAAGGTGTCTATCGTATTTGAAGTTAACCAGAACATCATGTGGACAAAAGTACTTGGGCGCCAACGGCCTCACATCCCTTCATGCTCTTTATCAGCCTGTCAGTGCGAGCAGATGCTCACTTTTCTCTCGCTGATTTGGCGTGTCATGTTGATTTATCTCGCTGCTTCTCCGCCCGCCGGCTTATTATCACCACCTTGTTATTAAAAACGACTCCTTGCCTTCATTGTTGCAACCTTCCTTTGTTTTAAATCTCCAGTGAGGAGAATTGTGACTGATAGAATGTCTCATAATTGTGCTCTGACATCTCGGGTGATCAGGCTGTTAGTTTTTGTATACACTCGTAATGCCGGTCAATCATAGGGTGTTTTTTTTGGGGGTTTTTTTCAAAAAATGTTTTTTGGGGGTGGCAAATATTCGTATATTCTGCACAAAGGGTTCAGTTTGGTTCAAGCGTCATATGACGTTTTCACTTGGTGGTTAAGGTTGTGTTGGGACGGCTGTGTATTTATGTGTTTGAGTCTAAAAATTGTCCGCCACAAGTTTGTAGTCTTGTGTCGGTGCTCATTTTTATTATGTTTTATGTTATGATGTGCTGCAGTAAAATTTTAGCCACTTGTGTAATTTTTTTCTTTAGTTTTTTTTTTTTCTATTTTCTTTTATAAAATCTGGACACTATGCAATGAATTTAATTTCTATTATAGCAACATGTCTGAACTGAACAGCCCCACTGTTTTGGTTCAAGATGGTGTGTATTTTTTGGTGTTTTGCATTGAAAGAAAAAATATATGTCAGACCTGAACATGAACATTTTCATCCCCGTATCCACTGAGCAGTTCTGGACATTGTGCAATTCATTGTGTTTCCATTGTAACGGACCTCAAAATATCCAGCAAGAACAGGCGCACGTTTTTGAAAATAAAAGCGCATATCGTCAGGAACTGAACTGCTAGCAAAGAGAGCTGGGATAGGCTCGAGCTCACGTGTGACTCAAATGAGGTTACAGGAAAAGGTTGGATGGATATTTTGCGACCCTTTATTACAGTGAAAATACATTCCGTGCCGAACGGAACCGTACTGCTAAGACAAAACGGAACATTGGAAAACATATTTGGTTGCTGTGGTTGTGCAACTTTAACTGCTCACTTTTTCCTCATCTCCCAAAGTGCGTCTGACTAGAAGCGTTCCGGTGAAGTTTCATTACGGCTGTGGGGAAGCGGGACGGCCGCTTTAATAACATTTTATCAGGCCGCACTCATGTGCCAAGCCATAAAGCGGAATGAGCGATGAGCCCCGCAGAAGAACCGTGCCGAAGTATCGACTCGATTCGGCCAGAAAGCATTCCTGCCGTTTAGCTTCGAGCATAGTGCGAGACTTTTTAAGGGGGATTTAAAGAAGACAAAGGCGGCGCTCGTATCAGCGATTACCTTTTTTTTTCTTTTTTTTTTTTTTCTTTTTCTTAGTCATCCCCAGCTGCTCCCGCCAGTTGCCAGGGAACAGATACAGACAGAATGCTGCCTCTTATCTTGTCACGCGCCTAATTTCCTGCCGACTGCCTCTCCCTTGTGGCTCCTGTTCCCGTGACGATGGAGATGAAAGGCGCCTGGGGGGGGTTGGGGTTGGGGGTAGTGGGGAATGCCGCCACTAAGACAACAGGGCCGTCACATGGGGATGGAGAGGTTTGTAATGACTGTACAAACAAATGCGCCCATATGGACCCCCTCGTTGCCGGGGACGACCCCCACACCCACGATATTGAACAAATACTTTTCCTTCATGTCAAAAAGCAATCAGATTGGTCTTTTCCAGTACAGCTAACGCACTCTGTTGGTCATTGAGTAAATAGAGGCCAAATTTTGAAAACTGTAAACCTGCTAAGAAAGCTAGCTAGCAAAACAATATAGCACAATGTAGCCAAGATGACAAAGATAAGAATGAAAAAGCCTGCAATATTGTTTCGTCATAACTGAATGTCCCCTTTCTGACTAGATAGAATTCTAAGATGAATTGTTTCTCAATTGTGATGACATTTCCTCGGTTAAATATGGTTCAAATCTGCAATGTGAATGTTCTGAACTCCTGTTTCTATCCCTTTCATTCATAAATTGTGTTCTCAGAGAGTTTGTGATATGTTCTCTTGAGATTTGACTAACTGGTGCTTAAAAAAACTGCTCCATTTACTTCGATTAATCATTAGCCTGTTAGCATGTAAGCGCTCGTCTCCTGCCGCAATCAGCGTTACAAGCTTGTTCTACTTCAGTACATACGTCTCACTCTCCTCGTCCTGATTGCGAAGAGCGCAGATTTCGGCACTTTGCATATTTACATCGCAGAACGAGGGGCACAGCGGACTTTTAAGTGGCGTAATCGGTCTTGCGTGTCCGGCCTGAAGATGGACGCTCTTGCTGTCCACGCTCTCGCCTGATTAAGATCTGCAACACCGGCAATTCAATTAGTCTTATTCTCTCTAAAGCGGCCAACTGTGATTACATGTCAACGATCAATGGTCTTTTGCTGCAATGCTTCACTCTGTAGAAAAAAAAAAAGTGTGTGAGTGTGCGCGTGTGTGTCGTGGAAGTGTTTTTTGACTGCAGGCAAATGTTGTATCCCCTGCTATCTTTTCTCCATTTACCACCTCGCTGCCGATGCATACATTTACGTCAAGTGCGTCACATATAAGAGAGCCGTGTTTTTCATTTAAAAACAAGCCAGGCGGATGCTGCCGAATGATGACCCTACTTTTACGCTAATAATAATACGCTTGTGCTGGAATAGTTGAATAGTGGCCACTTTTTTCCCCGTGTCGGTTTCAATCGTCTATTTTGCCCTATTGTTTTGAATATAAAACAAAAGCCAAAGAAAAGCAGCCCGCTGATTTTGCTGTACTGAAAACACAGCAACTAATGAAATGTTAATAAAGAGCCGTAAAAATCAAACAACAAAACATCCTATCATCCTATCACTGTGCTCAAATGTTGCCGATCGATCTGAGAATAAAATACTCGTCCCCTTATAAACATTGGTTATGCATACTAAACAAATAATTTAATCCTGGTTTAAGAGGATCTTCATTCATTTAACTTTATTAATGCCTTTAATTGCAGCACATTGATCTTAATTTCCATGTTCCCTGGATTACATGCGAATGACCCTAGTTCATCTCGGCGTGGCCTCACACGTAATGGAACATTCCAGACACTCGCCACCATCTCGCTTCTTCTGGAAAGTTCCGATGACGTGTCAAGCGCTATCATGTCTTCCAGATAACGTTGACGCGCTAATAATCTGTCAGCGATGTGTTGGCACCTTCACCCGGTCATGTCGGAACATCTCACGTGACCCCGCCCACCCTTCTCCGGATTCATTCACACTTATCTGTATCCGTTTCTTCCATTTGCACTCCCACGCGCGCTCACTCATATACTCGCACCCTCCCCAGTCTTTGTTGCGTAAATTGTGTTCAAACTTCGATTCTTCCGTGCTCGAGTCATTTTGTGCTTGAAAACTCCAGTTTTTTGCAAGCTCATGTAGGTCAAAATCGTTTCAAATTTCACTCAATCTTGCCTGCTGGAACGTTAGAAAAACATTATCCCATGACACAAGTTGTCACCTCTCAAAAGGGGATACACAAAAATAGATCCCAATCAGTAATTCCATCATTTTGGGTTAAGGCGGCCATTTTGGTTGTGTTCCTTCAGTAGAAGCCCCTGGAAAGTTAGAGCACCGGTTTTGCCAAACAATGCAGAATTGGGCGCACATATTGATGAAAACAGAATGCACAAAAATGTCTCAAGAACCGATGGCTGCAATTAAGCATGAGAAGATTTATTTTGCTTTGATGCCGCCATTTTGCGATAAATTGCGGCGCTTGTTTTGTTCAAGTTTTCATCGCAATGCAAAAAAGACTACCGAATGTATTTTTGTGTGCGTGTACGGACACCCGTCCCAAAACAGGCCAAAGGCAACTCACAATGATGAGGTGCGGCATCTCTCTGCACTGCAGGCCACACGGTCTCACTTCATCTGTTTAATCTTGTCCCCTCACCTCCATTTATCAGCACCGCCAGTGATAAATGACGCCGCCGCAGAGGACGAGCACGCTGTCGTCCGTGGCGCCAATGGGCAGGGTGGTACTGTCGGCAAGGCCACGCTTTTTTTTTTTTAATGACGCCTTACCGCTCGGGGGTGAAGATGCCGATGAAATCTAATAAAAGAGTTTGTGCCGCGCTTCTTGATAAAACACTCGTGGGGATACAACGCAACACTGCCTAGCCCAAATTTGTCATCTGCTTACTGAAATCTCCGTATTACTGACACCAATATCATTCTGAGCACTGCTTGTTGAAGTGTGAGCTCTTATGACCTAATCACGTCCGGTAGCATCATTGCAAGAAAGCGCGGTTGCTAATTGAAGTCTCTAATTGGCAATCGACCATAACGAGGCTGCTACGTGACAGGAGAGGCCATTAAGCTGTGAATCTCAAAGGAATGTTTTTATGATCTTTGTGTTCATACCGTATCCCCGGTGACTTTAACGTCCTTATGTGTGAAAATGCAAGCCTTCGCTTTGAACCTAAACGACAAACTTCCTTTCTTTTTAAAGCACAGCTGTTTGAGACTTTTTTTTGCGTGCCTGTAATCCCGATAAGAATGCCCACCGATTTTCATAAAGCTTTGTAAAACTGACCTTAGAGGCCGAATTTTCAAATGATTCCTATTCTGATCATGATAATGACTGATAATAATTGATAATTACTGACAAGGACAACAATGGCCTGATACAGCAACCCAAACCTGTTTTATGGGACGTTTTGTCCTTTTACGTTGACACTACAATGACATATATTGCGTTTAGAAAATATTTTCTCCTCATGAAATGTTTAAATTGCCGCAACATGGATGCATTATTATTTCAAGTAGGCATAAATTAGCAACTACGTGCTGCGCCTCCCGCTCTTTACCGAAGCCCTCCAACATAATGCTATGGCTTGGATGCCATTGTAATTGGGTTAATTATCGATGGGGTGCACAGGCCTCCCTCCCACACG
This sequence comes from Idiotropiscis lumnitzeri, assembly GCF_059441095.1. Taxonomy (NCBI): domain Eukaryota; kingdom Metazoa; phylum Chordata; class Actinopteri; order Syngnathiformes; family Syngnathidae; genus Idiotropiscis; species Idiotropiscis lumnitzeri. The sequence goes on along the minus strand of NC_142405.1, from coordinate 8,021,349 downwards.
CGCACACACTCACACATTGGGTTGAGAGGTGAGGCCCGCCTACGCGGCCGTTACTGAGTGCTCCCTGGAGAGAAGCTTCTTAGAGGAACATCACGCCATATTGAATGACTTCACTGCTTCCAATCTACCGGAAGAATAGATTTTTTTTTTTTTTTTTTATGCAGGTTTTGTCATCAAAAGTTACTGCAGGTTCCTGTCATGGCATGTTGTATTCAGCAGTACACAACGTTTAGCACAATTTGTGGCAAGCATGTGGAGGTTAGCCAGTCGGGGTCCTACTTAAATTCCCCCAAAACGTTTTTTGAAAACCAAACCCTTGCTTGAAACAAGTGGCGGAATATCAGAAGGTAGTTCAGAACTCATATTTTGACACACAACACAAAGCCAAAATCAACCAATCTACGACTCCCAACTCTTAAAAACTACGCCGGGGGCAGCCGTAAGTCAAGATAGCGACGGTAGCAACCCGTGTAATGACATCAGCAAAAAGATGAGCGTACTGCGCTGAAGGAGGCACAATGGCAAACGTGAGATTTTAATACCCGACGCGCCACAGCGCAAATGTCAAAATGCTAATGGCAACATTTATCCGAGGCCGAGAGGTGGGACTATGCAAACTGTGCAGCATGCGTAAGGTCACCACGGGGATGAAGTATTCCACTGTTGAGCCTCCGAGCGCCTCGCCACTATGAAATGGTGCTAATCCCAAACACCAGGTCTGCTGATTTGTGTCGAGGACTCACAAAGTGAGTTCCCGTATTGTGCTAACGTCTTGACGCTGTTGTAACTTTGAGTGAGATAAGTGCAGTTTGGCCTTGCGGCATACGCAAATGCACTTTTCTTCTTTCTGAACACTTGCCGGGATGAACACTTTCAAATTGATGATGTATACATGACACAGGTGTTTACATTTAAAGCCTTTTACGTATACATCATACACAAAAAAAATAATTAAACTTTGCCTGGAGCCCTAATTATTTCTTCTTTCTTGCTCTGACTTGAAAACCAAACCTTTTCTAGAGAACCCAAGCCTAAGCGTGAACCCTTGTTTGGAAGCTTGATCCAAGTTTAAAGCGCTTACTTCATGTAATATCCCTAACCTTGGCTCCAAACCCTATTTTGAATGCCTAATTTGAAACGCTACTGCTGTTTTAAAACCCTACTTAGAAAACAGTTCTCAGGCCTCGCCCATACCTAGTAAGTATTTATATATTCATATATCTGATTAGCTATATATATATATATTATATTATATATATATATATATATATATATATAGAGAGAGAGAGAGAGAGAGAGAGAGAGAGAGAGAGAGAGAGAGAGAGAGAGAGAGAGAGAGAGAGAGCTCTCATATGTATGTATGTGTGTTCATATAGATTGTAGCACCCCCAGAAAATACTCTCTTAGATGCCCCTGCCCTAAACATCTTCCCTCTTTTCACAATGCAAGCATGATGCGTTTGTGATCAAGTTTCATCTTTCCAAAGCAAAACAGACATGTTTATGTGCCAGTCGACTGATCGAGTGTCCACTTAAGGCGCGCACAGAGATGCCTTTTAATCCCGAGCACGTAGGTGCTCAGAGTCGTCCACTTAGGCTCACCTCCACCAAGATGGGCTTTGAACGAGGCCACTTCGGAATACTTCAACTGTGGTGGCTTGGGGCTGGCACTGAATTGTTGCGCCGCTTCGTTCTCATTGCTATATTTCTCACGGAAATAGGGAAGGCTAACTGTTGGTGAGAGTTGAAAAATGAGTTAAAACTGGTGGCAATCAATTGGACTTCATTGTAATGATGCGCATATGCATTGTTGTTAAACGTTCTTTTGACGCACAAGTGATGTAACCATGCGGCGCATCATGAGTCATAAAGGTTTATGAAGATTAGAGGAGGAAGAACTGCGGCATATTGGCCTCCTCTCCTTCCACATGTGTCCGCATGTCATGCTCAAATTAGAAATAAAAAAAGGTCAGCGGACGCCGGACAGCATATTTGCCTTCTGTCCGCCGCACTTGCTATTACAAGTGTGCCAAGTGGCCCAGGGGCGTCCGCTGGCCGCCTCTGGGATCAGTGGGCCGAAAGGTCGTCGTCCTCCGAGTGTTAATATTCAAATCGGAGCGGTCGCCGTGCGAGCTCAGCAGCTGAGGCCCCGACGGAGTCAGAGAAGTCGGCAAATATCTCACTGCAGACATGTCAATCAAACAGTGGCCACAAGGCGCAAAATCAATTTTCGTTTTCAGCCCACCAGAACGCAAGCCAAAAGCTTAATCCTGCCAGCAACTCGTCAATTAAACAAAAAATACTGGCGCATGACCTCGCGCTAAAATGTTCTTAAAGCCAGTGAGGGGGAAAGAAAAGTTGCGGATGAGGGCTCGAGTTGTTGATGTCTTTCAAGGCGTCTGTGAAAACTAATTCAGCATTACGAGAATGGCTGGCCGTATCTGTAGCCCGGACCTACCCTCAGTGTAGTTTTAGTCGACAAAAACAAAAAAAAAATGGAGGAAAAAAAAAAAAAGGAAATGGCAGCACATTATTTTGAAAATAACACTACCTTGTTAAGAAAACACATACTAGAATAAATACATAGTTTCTGTACTCTAGTTTAGTTTCCACACTAACTTTGTCTAGAATTAGGGAAATAACTTTTTAAAAAGATTTTTTCCCCAAAATAAAACCCCAGAATTGTGACCCAGAACCATTATTCCGTAACAGGAGGCTTAAAAAAGGTTGATAGTCTTGAAGGACACCAGACAAAGAAGTCTCAGATGTCGTCTTCGTCCAGACAGAGCAATTATACATGAAGGGCTTTTTGCCCGCCATCTTAAAAGTCTCAATAAATGAGATCCACGCGAGTAAGCGCAACATCAAAGAAATAATATTGCTGGTGCGTGGAGGACACCAGTCAACTGACACGACCTCATGAAAAGTCAGCCTGCAGTCAATCAGGCAGACAGTCATTTGGTGACTTTCTGTTATTGTTTCTTTGCTATAGTCAACATATTTGATCATTTCCAATAATATTTCTGTTTTAAACGTTAAAATTACGCATAACAAAACAAAGAAAAAAAATATTTTAACTCAAATGTTTTTCGTTCAGGGTTATTGGGGGAAAAAAAACAACAACCTGTGGTTATATTTGTTGCTTTGGTCTACCAAAATGTTAAGCGAGAATTTTTATGAATTCGGCCGGAGGGTCTAGGTTCCGAGATAGAGGGTGGGGAACTGACCGGCATAAAAAGGGTCACGTGCCCAGCTCTCTTAATAATGATGATGATATTGATTATGATAATGTCCAAAAAAAAAAAAAAGTCGTCATCCATTTTAAAATAAATATAACCTCAAAAACAAATGGGCTTTTTTTAAAAAAAAAAAATTTTTTTAAAACTTATAAAAAAGAAAAAAAAATGTTTCTATTAGTACACCGACCAATTTGTTTCATCCTAATTATTTTTGATTTATATGACATAATTAAAACAAGAACAAAAATAGGAAAACATGTTCACATTTTCCAAATATATTTTTTGATTTGTAAACTTTAGAAGGTGTGAATTCGACCCGCAAAGTCTGACTTGCACTGCCCCGACACCAACTGAAAAATCCTCTGCCACTCGGTTAATAGAAGACGCCACTTGCCATTATTTCCCTCGGACCTCAAAGCCTCCGTGTCATTCCGCCTCCGTAGTGTGTCCCTTCTAGCGGCGTCACGTCGACTAAAAGTGGACCCGCCGCGCTTTGATGAGCATGACCACTCGTGTTCTATCTTTTTTTTTTTTTTTAAAGATAGAATTTTTTTTTTGGTCTGTGTCTTGTTCCTGCGAAGCGTCACGTCACACCGTCGTCGTAGCACAGCAAGCGACCCCGCGAGACTCCCCGTGAGAAATGTTCTGTCTTTTTCCAATTCGCAGCTGCCAGTGAAGTGTGGGGGGAGAAAATGGAAAAACAGCGGAGCGTCTCATTCGAGACCTTGGCATTGCTCCGTAAAATAGCAAAAACAACCCTGCGAGACGTCTTGCAATAATCTACGTACACTGCACCACAAAAAGATCAGCTACTGTAGTTGGAATGGAATGACCATGCGTCACGATGCAGTGGTGTTTTTGCCACTTGTATTTTTTCCCCATTGAAATTTAGCGAATTGCCACTAATCCATTTGTCAAAAAAAAAAAAAAAGCAAAACACAATTTGTGTTTAAATCAAACAGATTGTAAAGAAATTTGTATTGCATTGTAGTATTCGTGCATTGGATGCGTGCCCTTTGACCTGCTGAGTGATGTCAGCAACTGTAGTCAGATTGATCGGTTAGCATCTGGGTAAGAGTTGTGTCGTCCAGCAGTTCCTTGCGAGTGTTCTCATTTTGCATTTGTGTGTTTGACCGTTTCTCCTGTTGGATAATCAGCCAACTTTTGGCTCTCCTTGCCGACATGCCTGGTCATTCCGTTTCTATTCATCAATTTTTGTATTTCAAATTTTGATTTGCATTGCATCGTTATATATTGCTAATGTGAAGAATCTTGACTGGGAAAACTCAAAAGTTGTGGTACTCGTTAATACCAGTGTAATTTTGTTCATTCATCGGTGTAGCAATTACTGGACAAATAAATGTGTGTGTGTGGGGGGAGCGGGGGGCAGAGTTGGTACCTGTGTGTAAGTAAAACTGTCAATGTGTCAGTGTGTGAATGAGTGTTTGAGATAGTGCGAGTATGTATGTGTGAATGTGAGAGGGTGTTTGTATGCACTGGAATAAGTGAGTTCCTGTGTAATATGTGCGTGAGCGTGTGTGTGTGTGGGGGTGTGTATATTTGTGAAGCAATGTCTCAGTTCTCTCTTCAACAAAGAAAAAAATGGCCACCGGGTTGTGATTGCCGTTTCAGGGGTTATTATTTCTTCAGCCCCAAATTGCATTTATTGTGGTCGCTGTAGACGTACCTCCCTAACGAAGGTCGGCTCTGTGCGAAATTATCACCCCTCCCTCCCGCCGGTCGTTCGCGGTCATTGCCATATAAGTCGAGCTCCGTGTGGACGGCGCGGACGTTCATTCCACTGCGGTGGGCTGTCGCCACTTTAAATGTGAGCGCAATTTCCCGGCGCGGCGGTGTTGATGGCGGTATAATTAAGAAAGCGTCCATTATGTTTGCATTGTTATTGCGTTCGGGCCTCTAGTGCTATGTGACGCAAAGTTGCACACGCTCATTTGTCGCAGCCGGTAAAGCGTGCTTTCAACGCACGCTCCCCCAAACAAGCTCCGGTGCATTATGATTCACAATGACCACTTGGATTGCCCACATTTGTTTGTCGTAGTTGACCGCAGCAACCTGCTCTCCTCGGTTAAATTACAAATAAACTATTATTTTAATAATCGATGACGCTGTCGATTATTTTGTTGATTAATTGGCTAAAATTTAAATTTCCAGCCCTGCATGGTTCTGTACAGAACATGTTTTGAAATCAGCACAACTCTTTTGCAAATTTCTTTTTTTTATTCAACATAAATATAATCATTCAGCTTTCATGTAGGACTGCGGAAATCAGAATTTTAGCTGTAGAGAAGATTCAATTCCAACGATTAAGTCATTTTTAATTCAACAAGATATCTAAATAATCAGTTGGCAAAATATGCAATTTTAAATCCAACATGGTATCTAAGTGATTAATGAATTGTCAAACGTTATTAATTAATTTAATTAATCAATTATTATTTGGTTAATCATCACACCGCAACAATAGTTTCCGTAGCAAACTGTAGCATGCTTGGCGATGCATTGGAAACTTAATATATTCAAGATAATAAAAAAATTTTTTTTAATTTATTGTTAAAATAATGAAGTGAATGTTCATATAAATGCATCGCTGCACGGTTTTCTCAACCGTATCTGTGGTAAAAAGCATCAGGCATCGAAACAAACAGAATGCAAGAAATGTGATAGTAATTTGAGGTGAAACATTTCAATTTTCCCTCAAGATGCCATTTCAGTCTCTTTCATTGTAATAGATTGGCATGAATTCCACGTATTTTCTTCCCTCTTCTCCTCTACGGCCGGCGTGAGACCAAAGGATCAACGGTTTGGTATGCACGTGGCGAGGCCATCGATGTGCTGCATATAATTTTATGTCGTGATTATTTTTGGAGTGGTACACAGACTGTAAAGCATTCAGATGGCTCTCCAGATGATTCATTCAAACGCACACATTGCGGGAGGAAGATAGAATCCATACTTTCTGTACTTGGGGAGAGAAGAGATTGGTGGTGACACTTTTTTGTTCCCGTCATCAGCGCACAATGTGGCCAAGTGGCATTTTGGAAACTCGTCTGGAGCAATGTCACAACCCATCTGCCCGCTAGAGCCTCGGTGATGCTAATTTCAAAACAACCACCAATGATTCTTAAAGTTTTGTACCACGAGTGTTGTTCGAAGTAATTTCATTTCATCAATCGACACAAAACCAAGTTGATGTACAGCATAACGATGAAAAACTCAGAAGGACCAATACGAAAAAATGTGGAACTGGCAGTTTTTTTTGTAATGTATATATTTTGTTAAGCGATGCTAACACTTGTATGGCAGCAGAGAATGTATGCTGAAAAAATGGATGTACAATTTACGAGTAATCACATTTTGTCTGTGACATTTTCAAGTAATTTTATGGGATGAAAAAAAAAAAATCAACGTGCCTCCGTCCCGTGATTATAATGTTCATGGGGCCATTAAGCCTTCACTGAAATTATACGAATGGAAACATGGCGGTGGGTCATGCATTACTCTCAGAGTTAATGTTTCCTCGGTATGAGCCGGCATGACGACTAATTAATGATGAATAAATATGACGGCCGTCAGCTTGGTTAATTGTCCTCAGGCGCGTTGTCAGCCTGTGGGGGGGGGCTAAAAAAAAAAAATTGCTGGGGCGCAAACAGGCAGCGATGAATTTCAATGTCAGAATTATCGCACGGAACAATGTAATTGCGATCACATTTGTGAATTTTAGTGTGGTTACCTCAAAAGCTCCTCCTGACTGCACGAAACAGCGACTAGGTAATAGTTCTCATATCACGCAGCGACAGCGGGAAACTGGCAGCCGAGAAAAAGCAATAAAGCAGCCAAGTGTGCACTTCCCGTTCCCGCTGAAATCATCACAGCGTTGCCAAATCATCAAGTCACGTCTTCACAGAACTTTGCTTTAGTGTACCTTGTTCCACTCAGCGCTCTTTGCAACTTAAACTGAGAGGCGCACGGTAAAGGGTAAAGTAAGAAAAGTGAGGCGCAACAAAAAAATGAACAAAAACAAGACAGCAATTTAAGACATGAATGGCGTGAATTACTGCATATTGAAACAAGTGGACTAAAACGTATTTTGTAATTGGAATGAATTGCGTCATCACAATTGGGGTGATTTGTATTGCTTCACAATTGTAACTGCAATGCATCATATAGCTCCTCAATTGTAGTGAATCACATCACACTTTTTGATAAATTTGTCGAATGTTGTCAGTGTATGAATTTGATCATTTGAATGTCACCTGTGTTGCATGGTAATTTGAATGTCTCGGGAGTTGGGACATTTTGCAGCCATCTTTGTTTGGGGCTTTAACAATGGAGGCTGCTTGGCTTCAGCACGCCAATTAATTTTGTAATTATAAAATACGATCACTTTTTTTTTTTTAACTTTGCTTTAGTTTGCTTTAGCTTTAGTTCTATGTGTGTGGATGTGTGAAGGGGTTTTTGTGAGAACAAAAGATGGTGAACTAAATGGAAAGTAATTAATTATGTGTCTGAGCTTGGGACAGAGTTCTTGTGTGCGCTGGCTCTGAACATTTATTATACTTTGACACATACAAATGAGACGGCTACTAGAAATCAGTTTTTTAATTACAAACACTTTATTTGAAGGTCTACTCTTATTTGTTAAAAGACATATTTATTTGGACCCATGCGTGTTTTATTGATCAACTACAATGATGGATGGTTTTAAAAGTGGCCGTGAGGGAATTTTCTATTAAGTGTGAGGTCTTTAGTGGCGCAAACACAATTTTAGACTAACCCTAAACAATTCTCGCCATCACAAACTGCCTTTCAAACAAAATGAAAGACTATTATGTCCAAACAGGCCATGTAACTTCTACAAAAACAAACTCACACACGCACACAACATGGTGGAACAAATACATAATTGTCGGTCTACGGGAAAGCTAATCATTCAAGTGAAAGTGTTTTTTAAAACAAAATACAAAGGCGTATTATGGACAAATACATCATGTAGTGCCCCAGAAAACAAATTTGGGAACAAAGAACACTGTGAAGTGACCATAATTGTCGGAGTCTACTCAAAACTCTAATCATTCAAGTGAGAGTGTCATTTTAAAAAACAAAACAAAGAACAAAAACAAATGTCTGCTAGCTTAATACTCACCTAGACAAGCTAACGTTAGTTAGCGTAGATGCTACAGTCGTTATAAACCTTCAAACTCTAAAATGGATGCTTGCTACGGTCTGTGAAACTATGATTGGCGACTGAGGGAGTAGAACAAGAAGAAGAATGGAGTGTTAAGTTGTTCGGGTAATGTGGGAGCATTTTTTTGGGTGCCGCCTTGTGTGTTCAACAAGTACAATTTCACAGCAGAGGTACCGCCAGACGAGCTATTCGTCCATCTAGAGAAAAAGTGCTCATCCGGCACAATGTGGTAACTCGACCGTCGGGGGAACGCAAGCAGAAAGAAGAAAAATGAAACATGACGTACGTCATTTTCCAACATGTGGGCTACGACAAACATCATTCACTGTTAATAAGACAAATGTTTTCAATACACAATTACAACATCGCAATACAATAGATCGAGTTTGCAGCGTATTGTCACTTGCGATTTTATTATTATAGTCATTCTCAAACCTGTCATTGTTTGTCCCGTCAAGGCCACTTATAGAAATGTGAAATAGCTTTCTATAAGGTTGTGAACAACATGGATATTGTGAATCAACGGAATAATTTGTACAAATGTGCAGTAATCCTCTGAAAGTATGCAGTTGACTACTCACAAATTCAACTCTTCCCGTTATCAACAAAATTCTGACAAAGCCCCATCGAAACAGGAGAAGTAGTACAGTAATCGGTATCAAGGAAGTGTGTTGAAGTGGTACATCTTGACGGAGAGTCGGGGAGGAGCTTTGTTTAGTTAGAGGAAGGCATTTCTTTTACTCTTCATTTTGTTGCTTTCTGATGTCATACATATTGTCTCCAAATTTTCCCAGGTGCCTCGATTATTTTTATTTATTTATTTTTTCAAACCGCAAAGTTACTGCTATGCCATCAGCTGTGGGAAAGGAGAGCTAAAGTCACTGATCCAGGTTTCAATTATATATTGAATGCCACGAGAACAGAAGAGCATAAAGATAAAAGATAAAGATAAAAATAAAATCACATTTGTAATCATATTTATATTTTATTATAAATGCTATTTTCTTTTATGAAAAAATGCGTTTTGTGGCGGCTGTGACCGATCTGCAGCATTTTCATTGATTAGAATAAGCAAAGTTGATTCGAGTCTTTGGTCATTACATTCAATTCTTAAGTAAAGGTGCAACGGTATTCTTTTGGTAGATTTAATCGTTCTTGGATGAACTTTTAAATTATTTTTTTGATTTTGACATGATTGAAAATAAATAACAGCTGATGTTTGTTTCCTGGTTTCACCTCACGTCTGCCTTGTTGGACCAGAAAACGCTCAGTCTGTTATTTTTAGGAACGTCCGCATGTAATGGAGCCTCTTTTTCAGACAGACAGCTGTTGGCGTGAAAATTTGATACCTCAAACCCGTGAGGTTCCTCTGTGCCTCGTGCGGCCACAGATGTTCTCAACGCTTCGCCTTTGATCGCTCGAAACGTCCACATCAAGTGAATCCCGTCTGTGCGTTGTCGGTGACGGGCAAATTGTGAATAATTCACACAAATGCGCGTCCTGCTCGCATGATGAAGGGACCTCTCTGTGTATCGTTTTTCTGTGAGGCCAAACTTCCATCAGAAGCTACTGAGCTGATCAGGAGTCCCAAATGAGGATCGATACACCAATTGTTGCAAGCCGATCAATTATGTAATCTGTCTCAATGACTCAGATTTTGACTTTTTATTAATGTTGTGATTCTGCGGATTCGCCCCGTTGCCGTGGCGATGTTCATCTTTTGATTAACGACTGACGCCTGTGTTTTTGTCCTTTATTTCATTGAGGCCTACTTCCCTTTCAGCCACCCAGAGGCGGCCCAATTAGCCAAGCACTCACTCAGTTTGTGGGACTCAGACACGCATCAAAACAAACACTTGCACAATCCATGTGTGTATGAATGAATCCGACATACACCAAAACAAGCTGACTGACTGACTTGGGGGAGAATGAGGTGTTAATAATGAACGACCAGTCATTTGAATTAGGACATTATTCAAGTACCACTGGATCAAGTATTCATGTCCCCGGTATTTTTAGTCGTAAAAATTCACCTGTACTCACACCCTCCTAAATTCACTGCAGTACTACTTTTACCAAAGATTTTTTCTCCACATTTGTATCTGTACTTAAGTACAGCAGTGTCATACTTTTTTTTAGGCACCTTTGGGCTTCAGACATTATTTATGTTGGTCGTGTCCTGATTATTTAATTGAACTGTACTGTCATTTTGTCACACGCACATGAATTTAGCAGTTGTTTGGCATTGGAACTTGAGTTGAGTTGTTTTCTAATGAGTGAGGGACAGAAGCCTCCATTCCTCCAAGTGTCCCGTTAAGGGGTAAAAAAGCTCCCAGAGCATTGATCGCTGCTGCCTTCAAGAAATTAAGGCTTACGTACTCTTGGTGCTGACAAAACACTGTGTGTGTGCTTGAGTGTGTTTGTTTGACGTCAACCTCATTGCGAGTAATAGAAAAGATCTCGTTCCAGACGATGAACAACAACTCATTATTGGTCCCTTGGGGGCAAATTAAATACACTCTCATTGCATTATGTACATGGTCTTCTATTACATTATATATTTGTTAGATTACATTATATAAACTCTTTTATTACATTTGAACTAAACACATTTCCAAGTCCTTATCATGAAACTCGTTTGAAATCCCTGCTCAGCCAGAAATGCACCTCAATGCAGTCTTTATGGAGCTGTAGCTTAGACGACCCCGGATCCTGTCGTTCCACATTTGTTTGGTGGTTACGTGAGGGTTTTCTCGTAACGGTTGGGAAACATTGGCTTGGATGACTGATTGACACAAAAACACAAGAGTGACTGAATGTGATTTATTTATTCATAAAACTATTATTTACTAACAAGTGTACATGCAGAGGGGTCCATTTTGTGGAGCTCCATATTTTTGTTGCGCAGAAATCCCAACATGTGCGGTGGAGAGTCATTGATAACTAGTCAGTTCAGGATTTTGCATGAGGCTGCCCTCCCCCAAGGCAGATTTTGCCTTTTCAGCGGTTCATCTTGCGAAGCTTAGCCGGTAGGTTGTCTTCAGGCCTCCTGCCGGCTGTCAAAAGTGGGCTGTGCGCGTGAGGCTGCGGCGGGCACAAGGTGGGCATCAGGCTGTGCTGGTAGAGGTCCCCGGTGGATTGGGTCATGGGTTCAAATCTCACCTTGAGTGAGTCGTCAGGCCCAGAAGAGGATCCGAGGCGCTGGAGCTTGAGCGGCAGGTCCCCGGTGCTGCACGCCTTCTCCGAATGCTGCGAGCTCAGCATCAGCACCTTCCTCTGGAGGTCCTCCTTCCCGGAGGAGCTGATCCGCTGCAGCTTGCTGGGCAGGCGACCCCCGCCCCCGCCGCCACCCATGGTCGCCGTTGCCGCGTTGATGCAGTCCACGGAGAAAACTCGATCACGCCGGGCCTCTTGGCTCTCGGTCAGCGCCGGCGTGGACACGGGCGACGGTAGGGAATTCTTCTCCTCGTGTTCTTTGACGCTATATGCTGGCGTGGGGACCTCGAACGTGCTGTGGAACTGCGAGTAGTCCACCCGGAAGAAGCCCTCCTCCAGGGACATCACGGGCAGAAAGCGGTGTCCCCATAGGACCTCGTCTTCTGTATACGAGGTGCGCGCCTGGCACGTCATGCCTGCAAGGGCAACGGAAGTGGTGAACCTTTCGGAAAGATTGCTTGGCCTTTTGTTACTCTGAAAGGTCAATAAACATTCAACAAAGACCTGGTGCATCTTTTCTACATCAAGCATTCGGCTCCTGAGTAGGAGTGCTTGTGCCCTTCAGGTGTTATGTCATCTGAATGTTGCTATTCTGGGCGTGCAACACAAACGGAAAACCTGCTCCAGTAAGCCCCTGAATATTTGCAGTTCAATTTTGTAAATTGGCTTATTCACAAATTTTCCATTTTCTTGTGTTGGTCCACAATGTTGGTGTGTCAGGTTGACTGGACAAGATGTTACACTACTAAATTCCACGTGAATTCACAAAAAGCCACAATATTTTGTATAAACATCACTTTCGCTTGACGTATATTGTAACGTACCATAATTGCATAACCGTAGTATAGTATTATCATAAGTACAATAAAATCTCCTTTGGGGTGTTGGACAGCGTATAAGGCATCTGAAGTTGAGGCTCTATCCCTCCAGTCCAGGGATACTGCAGCAATAAACTTCTCGTTGCACCCGGGTTTGATGGCACTATCAACACAACACAGACGCCACGGCCAGCCCGCCTGTATCTCTATACATACAACCCCCACGCCACCACTCTTCCTCCCACTTGTTAAATCTGCTAAGCCTTTTGAGCTGGGCAGTGTGTCCTCCAGCAGTGGGTTATAAGTGAACATTATCTGGGAAAGAGAAAAGCAAGGAGGGATTTATTTGTAGGAGACCCCGGGGAGGAGTGGTGCGGTAAATACGTCGGGCGTTGGAGAAATTGCCGATTGAAATTGCCAACTGGGGGTTAGTGGGATAAAACCACGTTGCCTGTGACATATTGTCATTCCGCAATGTTGTGTACGTTCACGATAATGTTCAGAATGAGCAACGTCACGTGTGCTTTCCAGTTTAACTTGACATAAATTGTAATAAATAGGGAACATATCTGACCAATGTGTTGACTCTGTGTGGACACCCCACAATGTTGTGGCCATGTTTAGATTTCCAGGTTCATGTTGAATGAATAGCAATATACCACTGTTGTTAAAAATAAATGATGTAGTCTCCGACATATTCACAAACATAATGTTGTCTTTATATAGACATTCCTGGGAACTAAACCAATTGTATGTGACATAATTTGCTTTATAGTGTAATATTTAAAAAAAAAAATGTACTGACGTGACGTGTTAACTTTCTGTGGATCTTAGCCTATTATAAGTTCATGTCAGATTAATTGTATTATCACCTCTGTTGTTAATATTATTTCCCAAAAACTTGACTTTTGATGTGGTCAAGCTGCAATGTTTACATTCTGGGGAGCCACATATGGTTTCCCGTTGACAGCTTAATCACGGCCGCTGTAAAGGTTATTATACAAAAGTATCACGGCATCGCACGATAATAAAATAACCCACCTAATTCGATCCGTTTGCATGTGTCACCGTCACTCGTACCTACACCGAGCCGGAAAGGCGCCGACTAAATGAGATTTCAAAGCGGCTCCATCTCCACTGACTGACTAATCTTCATATTTCCATTTAGATGGAGACGGAGGAAAAAAGGAGGGGAAGACAGAGGAGTTGTCACTGCTTACCGGTGGTCTCCACGATGCCCTCCAGGATCACGACGATCTCAAACTGCTCGCTGGTGAGCGAGCGCTGGGACAGGTCGAAGAAGGGGCTCTTGGGGTTGATCTCGTGGCAGATGGTGAGCGGCGAGACCAGGAAGAGTTGGTCGGCCCCCGTGCCAAAGCCTACGTCCAGCTCGCACTGGTCCAGGGGCAGGAACTCGCCCTCGGGGGTCTGGCGAGACTGAAAGACGAACGGTTCGTGTTGGTAACTGTATTTCACTTGTAATAAACAAGACTCAGAATAATCAATGGTAGGAAATGGTCCACAGCTATGTATAATATTTAAATTGATTGCATCTCTCTCTACTTATTTATGATAAATACCTGCATGCGTGATACAAATAAGCAGAATCACAGGAAATAATACACAAAAAAAGGTCCATGGTATGCACTCTTGCATGGTTGTTCAACATACGTGCCCTATAATGACCCCTCTTGCTATTTATTAATGGCTGCCATCTTGCACAATGGAAATAAAGAAAATGGCTCAAAAAAATAATCCATAACATCAAAAAATGTCCACATGTTCATGCACACATGGGCACATCCAGTGTGTCATAAACTGAAACCAACACTCATCAGGTATTTATCATAACTGCCACTCTGAATGATAGAAATAAACAGAATGACTCAAAATAATCCACAGTCGCATCCTCGTTTAATACACAGGCAACGTATGGATGTACCCCATCTACTTAAATATTGAATAAAATATGACCTTGTTTCTTAGTTTGTAAGCTTCAAAGTAGATGGAAAATATGTCCTGTTGCTACTTGTACAGTCATGCATTTCTTGTTGTAGGTTTCGATGCACGTCTAATGACCTCAAGACCATCCGTGGGAGCCCCCCCTCGACCTCTCCATGACATTGCCACAGGCCAGTACCCCCCCTGAAATCCCACTGCGAGAGCCATGTGAGTAAACAGCCTTTTCTCCAATTTAATATGAATGAGGCGTGCCTCAGGGTTCCGTGTCGGAGCCGCTGTGGTGTCAGCGGGCTGTTGTTCACTTGTGCGCTATTTAGCGGCTCGTGAGCAATCCAGTTGAGGTGCCTTATCTCTGTACGCCCTTTTCTTTTCGCTGCCTTGTCTCTGTCACGTTAACAAGATGGGTGAGCAGACTGTATGCCGACAGTCCACAGGCAAAGCTCCTTATAAGTCTGCTGTCTCTTGTGTCTCAAATAAGATGATTTTTGCGCCCCGAGCCCCGCATTCATTATTAGACGTGATGTGATACACTTCCACCTCTGGGACGCTGATACCTTTACTTGCAACACCAAGCTTGTAATTCGTCATATATAAATTTCTGTTATTGTACATTCAATAATAGAGATGCACACAATTTATTAAAAATTCATCCATTCATTTTCTACTTCTTACCATGTGCAGAGTCACTCCTGAGCTGAAGTCTCAGCTGTCTTTTTGGGCAAGAGACTGAGCACATTCAGGACATAGAAATCATCCAACTAATGATTGTTACTCCTGATTAGTATTCTGCTGCCTTTACACATTCATTCCCAACAGTGTAAAAACTTGTGCTATGAGGCGTCCTAAGTGTCTTTCACGGCATTTCTTCTTGCTTCCTTGTACGCTTTTATAATTGCATCTCGCATATTAATAGAAAAAGCAATGAAAATCAATTTTGATTCCTCAAACCTCTGAGGAGGTAAAACAAGACGTGAGAAAATTCTCATTTTCCAGATGACACTCTTACCATGCAAATTTTTCATTATGTTGCCTCTCTGACCGCGCCAGTGGCATTTTGGTGTTCCATTGGTAGTCGTCAGCCGCTCACTGAGTGACACACATCTCCTCCTCCTCCTCCTCTTCGTCTTGCTGTTGGCAGCTGTCAGCCACTAATTATCCACTACGCCGCTCGCCAACAACTTCCTGTCCAAACAGCCGCCATTGTTTCATGCTTTCACACAAACAGATGACGGTGGAATCTCTTCTGAGCGCCAATTTGTTTGGCTTTGGAAACCGTTTCAATGTTAGCATAAATTCAAATAACCTGTTCTAGGGTCAAATTTAAACCAATTTAAAAGCTTCATTAAGGGTACAGGAAACATTTTTAGTAGTTTTGTATAGTAGGACACCAAAATATATCAAAAAATATATCTATTTCAGAATAATGGCCAAAGCAAAATGCATATCGTCAAGACATGCAACATTATTCTCATTGAATTGTATTCTTTTATTTGAATTTGACCAGTCAGATGAACTTAATTGTGCATTACCACCTAATTATCTAGGGTCATTTAAATTAATTAGCTAAGAACACATTGAGCTTGCTTATTTTGCGGCATGAAAAAAAAAATTACATTTGATAGTAAAAATATTATTTCTTTAGGTACATGTTGAATATCGCAATATCGATCTCGCTCTTGTCAACATTTATATCGCATATGGATGTTTTTTTTTTCAGTATCGTGCAGCCTTATTGCCGTACAAACATCCATAAAAGGCTTACGGATTTTTCAAAATCAGGATCCAAATAGCAGCCACCTTGCAAAATAGAAACAATTCATTAAGTGTACGAGTTGCATGTGGTTTTGTCGACGTGAACGTGTGCGATTATGTTTTACGGGCTGCTCGTGTGCTTGTAAATGTGGAAAAAGTCCAACTCCTCCTTTCTCATTCACGCATCATTAAGCCTCCTGACGCAACACTCCACATGTGGCGAAAAGAGAAGCGGCTCCCAGCTAATGCTGTTTGTCTTTTTTACTGCCCCTTTTTGCACACTGAACGTGGACATAATGCAAAGGAAGTCAATTCTGATAATTAAAAGAGCAGACGGTCAATATGTTTGATCTCTTTTTCGGCACCGTCGCGCCACCGTGATCAGCGACGGCTACAGGTTTCCATCAAAATACATCTACGTTGCACGTTATATTGAACACTTCATGATGTAAATGTTACAGAATTGTAAGACTCTCACACACCAATTTTAAAGGGAATTAAGAAGTGACTTCTATTGACGGTGAATCAAAACAGCAGTGGTCATGCCCACAACAATGCAAAACTTCTTTAAACTGCGCCAAACTTTTGTGCATCTGCAAAAATACCAAAACCCAGTCTAGCCCGCCCCTGCGCAGATTTAGACCGCGCACTGCGTACAAAAAAAACATCCCAAAATGTAAATGTAGTAGATTCAAGTTGTACAATATATAACATTAAATATATTGTAAAGGTCCTGAAATATTTGTTGTATACAATATTCAATATGGCTGTAATATGATACAAAATGAGAGCTGCAAAGAACATTGATTTTGTGAGTTGTATACAGCTTATAAAATATAAATATGGTGCATTATAAGGGAACATTTTGATTTTGCAACAATAACGCGATGACATAAATAGGTTATTGTTTTCAAGTGGCAATTTTGCGGGATCTCTATTTGAATAACTTGCGCGTAATTCACTAGAAAAATTCGTAGGGCTTTCTCTGACAAAGCTCCTTGGCCGAGGTAAAAAAAGATGCACATCATAAAGGAAGTGAATGACGCCTGGCTTCAAGAGCCATAAATACACTTTTATGTTCAGCACTGGCTCCCAGGTGAGCTGTTTTTTTTTTTACTCACTGCGCTACTCCACTCCACTCTGCTTCTTGCCTCTTGGAAAGCCAAATGTGCTCCTGCTTTCACACCTACCTGACCAGCACACGTATACACACACACACACACACACAGTCAGCTTCTTATCTCACACCTGCCGCTGCTGACGGATAGTGATAATGCCAGCGAGTGAGCTGTTTGCGTGTTCAACAAAAAAAGCTCAGCGCCTGTTGCGCACCGACATCTGCTCGCTAATGTTCACATTCAATATGACCTGAAGTGTGATAAAATCAGCGATTGATCATCACGCTGAAGAACGTTTTGCAGCAAGATCAAATTCAAGCGTTGTAGACAAGATCAGGATCAGATCCATATTAAACTTGGGTTCACATTACAGCTTAATGATCTTAATTGCTCAGGTTCTGGACACAGTTTCCCGCTCTTGTTTATTTAATTATCACCGAAGGCCAGATCAGATTCCAATAAAACTTAAGTTTTACTTTACAGCTTCTAAAGGATCTCCAACGCTAAAGACAAGTCTCATTTTGGACAAATTAAATTTCTAGACTTCTGTTTTAAATTAGAGCCAATGCTAGATCAGTGTCACATTTGGATTAAACTTGTTTTTATGTTATAACTTCACAAAACCTTTAATATTCTGTTTGAAACCTTTTTGAGCATGGAAAGCCTACGTAGTTGTATTTCACTTGTGTTTTGAATTAATGCTAAATCCTAGATCTAGGTAAACATCAACTGAAAAATATGGTTAAAGAATTTGTTCAGAAAGTGATCGTTCCATTTTTTTCTGATAACAGATAAGAAAATAGTCTTCTAATTTGGAACAGTTAAATTTAACTTGTTCTAAATAAAATATTGGGCATATTTAGTACCATTAACCTTTGATTGCATTTTTCTTGAAATAACTTTTTGGGATGTTTATTTTAAATTAAAGAACAATGGGATAGCTTATAAAATGTTTGCATTTCTTTTATCAAAAAAATAGGATGTCTTAATAAACTGTAAACTTGTGGGTCATGTTTAATGTTATTAGAATATGCTTGGTGAGCCAATATTAAAAAAATGAAATTTAAAAAATCCTTGGGCTCACTTTGCACACCTCTGATTGACTCCATTCCCCCCAAAATTTCCAATACGTCGCCCTGTAAAGGGCTTCAAAGTGAAAAAACTGTGAGTTGCGCCTTCCTCTTACCTTGATGAGTTTACATCGGATCTGCGCGGACACCATGTGGCTGTTGCGCAGGTTGCCCACGCGGAACATGAGGCACAGCCGGCCGTCCCGCTGCGAGACGACGGCGTCCTGGCTGAACATGAGAGTCTCGGCGCGCTTCTTGGGCTGCGACATCTTGATGAACATGCAACCGATGAGGAAGGCGTCCACGATGGAGCCAAGCAGCGACTGGAACAGGAAGAGGATGATTCCCTCGGGACACTTCTCGGTGATGTAGCGGTAGCCGTAGCCGATGGTGGCCTCCGTCTCGATGAAGAAGAGGAAAGCGGACGGGAAGTTGTACACGTTGGCCACGCACGGCGTGTAGGACGCGTCGCGGGCGTGCTGCTGCAGGTCGCCGCGGATGTAGGCGATCACCCACCACATGGACGCCATCACCAGCCACGCCACCGTGTAGGTGAGGATGAAGATGAGCAGGTTCCAGCGCCACTTGAGATCCACCAAAGTGGTGAACAGGTCCGACAGGTAGCGGCTGGTCTCGCCGCCCAGGTTGCCGTGCTGCACGTTGCAGCGACCGTTCTTCTCCACGAAGCGCTGCCTCTTCTTCTTTGCCGCCGGCACCGAGAAGCCGCCAACGCCGCCGCTTCCACCTCCACCCCCGGCCCGGTTGGTGCTGACCACTTGGTAGTCCTCGCCGAATTTCCTGCGAAGTGCTGCCATCTCAGCGCGAATCAAATTGAGCGACTACTCCATGGTTTTCTCCGGTTAGCAGCGGTGCGTAAAAGGCGCCATGGTCACTTTTTACGCACGGGGAGAACACTCACTGCTTGTAATAAGTCCATCGGTTGAAGCTCGGGTTTACAACTGAAGAGAAGGGTGGGTGAAGAGGTGTGCGTATGTAAGTGAGAGAGAGAAAGAGAGAGAAAAAAGAGGAGGGGATCGAGAGTTACGCGTGACCACGTTAAATGGGAGAGGAGGGGCCGTTTAGCTTAATTTGCTTTATTTCATCATTGTGCCATTTATCAGTTTGAGCCACTAACCCCCTTTGTTGGTAATTTTCAAATACCTCATGGCCTTTTTTAATTGCCTTTTAAATTGTACGCATCGCGCACACACGACTTGTAAAGCTTGCGGCTGAGTGCGACATCTGCAGGTCAAATGACCGAAGTGCAGCTTCATCTCTCGGTGATACTTTGATTTGCGAGTTTAATTGTTTTTGTGAACAGGCTAGTTACTAATGACTCGTAAATATGTTTGCGGTTCAAGCCAGATGTATGTAGGAAGTGTACTCGATCACCCAAGCACATAATTCCAGTATTAAATGCGCTTCCTAGAAGTTGACTTAGCTCTACAACTATAGGAAAAGAATGCCAGAGAACTGGTGGGGTGCCAAATGGACCAGTTAAGCCATTTAGTTTCATTATTAATTTTATCCTGTGTAAATCGTTGAACTATTCAAACGTTTATCAAGGATTATGTTTGCATGGAGATATAGATTTGGACAAAAACGGCTTTTTTCCCCAAAAGAGGAAACCCATATTTTCACATGGTCTCTAGAGAAAACATTTCATTTGTGTTATTTCTGTGGAAATGAGGATAAGAAAACCTGCTGGAATCAAATCCCAGAGGGGAAAAACAGCGCCAAACACAGTTCTTTGATGATGGTGACACGTTGACCCTCAAGTAGGGTAGAGTCCATTTCCTTTTCTATACCTATGGGACCTTCCAGAGTATTGTGAGCAGAGAAATCAAAATTTTGTAGTTTAGATAGTGTTGTTTCTGTTCACGTAGAAACCCGTACCCCAACAACAGGGACCTCTGATCCTTGAGGATTAGGGCGCCCGGTAACGCCATCTGTTATGCGTTGCTATGCCTCACTTCTCCTCTTTTTTAGTGTGGCTGCTTTAACATCATGCTTTGTTTGAGATTCAAGGCGAGCAGGGGGAGGATATGAAGCGATGCTGAATTATTAATGAGTGATGTACAAGAGTCTGCGTCATACGATACGCGCATTAGGGCTAGCATTCCACAGTGGGACTATACTGCCTTTGTCTGCTTCACCTTGGAGAAGGTGTTCACTTCTTTGTCTCCAAAGCGCAGTCGACTGAATCGTGGCATTGTTGCTTTGATTGACCTTCATGTCAGTGCATGACAATATTCATTGTGGAAAGCAGGTATCCAGATGGATTTGTGTATTCTGAATGAAAAAGAAACACAATGTCCTGTCACATTGTGGCAGTTTGAATTTCCAGTTTTTGTATGATCATTTTCCCAAACTTTACAATGTTGATTGCATTAAAATGTTGATATTGTGCTATATTTGTTAGGGGTTCTTATTCTATTTCTGCAATGCCTTTGTAATAAACGGTCTTGTCGGCTTTCTTCTAGAGGACTTTTCCATCACACTTTTTTTCCAAGGGCTCCCGCAGGGTTCAGTGCTTGTTATTCCACGTTTCACCCTTTAGTCGCCCACTTGGTAAGACCATGCACCAACTTTGCCAAATTTCAGCTACTAAGACGGTGACGTGCGTAATAATTTATAACTTAAATGATTACAGTAATCCCTCGCACTTCACTTTTTGCGGCTCTAGTGCGGATTTTTCCAACAAAAAGGAAAAAAATAGAGCCACCAGTACCATTAACCGCAACTGTACTGTATTTAAAAAATGAGAAAAAAGTTGCCTTTTCCATTTCACATTACCACCAAATATTTTACTGTATAAACCCGCTCCACAGACAAACTGCCTCTCTAAAATTAAATCCTGGATGCAAAGAACTGTCTACAAATTTCACTTGTGTACAAACAAGACTGACATCACCATTATATGAATCCTTCACCAAAACAAACTTTAACCACATAACACGCATAACTTCACACTCTCCATTGCTACACATTCGCAACCTTGGTGTCATTTTTGACTGCAAACAACATAAGTAATCAAAAGTGCCTTTTATCTAAAAACAAAATGGCACCCCACCCATCACTAAACACATTTCCCATATGAACTCTGGAATTATTGCAACAACCCGCTTTAAAATTCATCCACAACAACAGAAAGTTCAACTCATTCAGAACTTAGTCACTTTTTCATGACCACATCACTCTCGCCCTCCAAAACCTCCACCGGCTCCAAATTTCTTTCCTTCAAACCCTTTTATCACCAGTCCTGCAGAGAAGACCTTTCTGGCCTCCTATCCAGCCCATATTACAAGTATAAGAAACAATGTCATCGATCAAACCTTTTACATTTTTGATTTCCAGCTATTATTACACGTTTAAATCAATAACGTAAGTCAATCCAAACGCGCTTTGAGTGCAAAACTACACACTGGATATTGCATTGTTTATTGCATCAACAAAATATATTGAAACGTGTGTGCGGGCGCGCGCGTTTGTTTGCGCGCGCACGTACAACACCCACAATGCTCCGCGCGCAGCCAAGATGGAAGAATCCAGCAGCTGCGGGAGAACAATGTTTTGCCTCTAGATTTCTTGGGGAAAACGGAACGCCGACAGCCACCGGCGCCAGCCTGAGGAGCG
This sequence comes from Idiotropiscis lumnitzeri, assembly GCF_059441095.1. Classification (NCBI taxonomy): domain Eukaryota; kingdom Metazoa; phylum Chordata; class Actinopteri; order Syngnathiformes; family Syngnathidae; genus Idiotropiscis; species Idiotropiscis lumnitzeri. The sequence goes on along the minus strand of NC_142405.1, from coordinate 7,999,333 downwards.
GCTTGTGGTGCTCATGAGCCGGTAAGAGACGCCGGGCGCGGTTTAAAAAAAATAAAAATGAAAAAAGTCCCGTTCGAAGCGGCTCCATCTGGGAAAGTTGAAACTTCTCGTGCGGGACAGACAACAAAAGCTGCCCGCCGCCGCTAAGTTAGCATTGCTAAGCTAATGGGACCGAGCATCATTGTTCACTCGGGACTTTGTGGGTCATGCCCATGTTCGTTGCACCATCACCGCGTACGCTCGCTCCGGTGTGCGGTGGAACAGAGTCGCCGGCTCTAATCAAATGAGTAAATATGAATGAAAAATTTTGACTTTTCTTATTTTTATTTGAAAACTAGTGGCTGCTCTTTCGTCCTTGGTTATTTGTTCGCGAGCGACCTCTAATTATAATAATCTTCAAATGCAACACAAAAGGTAACTTTTGGACAAACTTAACCCCCTGGTTACAGATAGAACCATTGCACCAACCAAGCATTGCACGCCTTGTTTCGAATTCTGGAGCTTTTGCGTTTTGAGCGCCGTGCCGAGGCTGATGTGCGCTGCCGAAAATGCGTGGCCACATTAATTATTGTTCCGCATCACAAAGAACAAGACGACGACGGTGGGCCCCTGCGATATGGTTAGCATAATTTTTAGCTTCTATTATTGCCTCCGCCGCGCAGCGTGATTAAACCGGGACTAAAGTATCACACTCCGTTTCATTTAAACCCTAAACGCGAGTAATGAAATTCAGTAAATGCGAGCACTGGTTATGAGTTATGGATGGGACCATGGAGTTTTGTAAACTGTGGCTCAAGGGCCCAAATTCGGTCCCATGTTTTAATATGGATAAAGCAAAATGCTGTGATGGTCAAGCAAGCAATAATTTTTGGATGCTTTGTGTAATAAATCTCCATCTATTATGTTTACAGTATGTGGGGTTGTTATGGCAACATGATGGCATATAGTAGGAGGCCCAAACTCATTACAGGGAGTGCTATGTGTGGCGGTCTGACGTAAGAGGTTGTTTTGGGCAACTAGCTTTCAGGGCAGTATAAAATTAAGTCACACGGCAAAACGATGCCGTGTGTTTCTTTTGTTCCATATTTGCATCCTAAGAGTTTGTTTTTTCCTACACATATGATATAATTGCATCTTTGACATAACATATTTGATATAATTGTAGTTTTACCACCGCATTTGCATTACTTTGTTATTAGAGACTATAGCGTGTTCAGACTTGCATATTACCGCTGTAGGAATTTAACTCTGTTGTAAAACAAGGACCCTTGCATTAGCATTTGTCAATGTTAGGCAGAATAACAATATAATAAGGAGCATACCATAATTGAGGGCCCTGTGTTTACAACAATCGTTACCTACAAGATTTGGAGGTTATGAATGGTGCACAATGAGGGTTGGGGTATACTGTACTTAGGAGTCACCATTGAAATCCACTTCATATTTGAGTCCCCATTTAACACCATTGATTTGTACTTGTATTATCATTAGCATGTTGCATCACTGATATTGTGTATTCTGTGTAATCACACCAGCACTCATTGGCATATAATCCTCATGCAAATAGGATGACTGGATCAGACATAAAATGTCGCACAGATTAACGTTTGATGGGTAACGGAATATATGCAGTGTCCCACCAGACAGGAAGCTCTTGCATTTGTCCCCGTGCCAGACTGTAGCCCTTTTGTTGACCCACAAATAATCACGTTTAATCCGGTTGAAGCCTCTTTTGCGCACAGATCCTGCAAAATTGCTGCATCAGTAAGAGCAGGCGTTTATCCGGCTTTTCCTTTTATTATAAATTACATATATATATTTGTATATACATACCTACAGTGCCCTCCATGATCATTGGCACCCCTGGGTAAGATGGAAAGGGCTGTCAAAGTTGAAGCGTCACGTTTAGATTTTTATTTTAATAAAAAATATATATATATTTTTTTTATTTACTTGTGGTAGCTGACCTCTGCTCACTTTGCAGCCAAATTATTTAAAGTCACGAAGACAAAGATGGACTTTTACATAGTCTTACTTGCTCAAGTTACAAATCAACGCTGCTGGAGTGCGGTGCCCGTGGGCAGAACTAACCCCATGGAGAAGTTTTCAGAGTTGTTTCCATGAGAAAAATGTGGATAAAGCCGACTCATGACTCAATTTTTATCGTTTCGTTCCGCAGTTTACACGGAATAAATTGTATTCAGGAATCTAAATAACTTATTACAGCAGTTAAAATATACTTGGTATTTGATTTTGCATTTATTTCAAGTTTAGAATTCCACGTAAATATCTTACAAGCTTAACAGAAAATAGTAATAGAAAATTCACTTAAATGATCCGAAAACGATAATTTAATAATTTATGACAAAATACCTGTATCTTTGTTCATCGTTCTATGCCGGTGACCTGTAGAACTATCCACGAGATGGCAGTTTGTGTCTTCCATAAATGCAAGTATGTCAGTGTTGTGTTCACCAGGCACAGTAAATTCTGAGTGAATTGACACTTCATTATTTCAGTATTTGTGCTATATTCTTTGTGACATTTTTTTCTAATATGAATTATTTACCATGGTTTAAGGTAGAGAAACACTGGTATGGATTATAGCTTACTGGTGCTAATCATGATTGCATTGTCGCTTCTCCCGGCAGGATGACACTGACTGGCACGCCGTAGCTTTTCCCCACCCAGCCGCCAGCATGAGCATCATTCAAGACAAGTTAGGCAATGACTTTCTGCGCCCCAATGGCGGCATGGACACCAACTTTGGCGCCGGCATGATCATGTTCAGCCACCTGCCGCCCGTCGCCAGCTTCACCCGGCTGCATTCCGTGGGGCCGCAGGAGATGATCCTGAAGAAGGAGCGAGACTCGCCTGACTGCAGCGGTGGCGGCGTACCAGGAACGGGCGACTATATCCACGCACTGGGCATCAAGCAGGAGAAAGTGTCTGAGCATGACTACCACTTGCCGGTGTACCCGGGTGGGCTGGCTAAGACCACCGAGCTGCTGGAGGTTGCCGTCAGTAACCAAAACCTGCTCGTCCATGAAGTCAACACGGCCAACGTGAGTACTCTTCTGCTCTAAGTCGACTGTTACCTTGATGGACACTAAAATCTGTCCTTCAATGCTTAGTCCACCTGTATGTTGACCTACCTCTCATATCTTCCTACCTACAGATTAACTACAGTAACTGTATTTTGTTTGCAAATAAACCAAGATTCATCGTAGACAATGCATAATCAAATTCAACTCTTATTTTGTTACATCAAACGCATATGTGGTTGTTAAGGCTAACTTCTAAACATGACTGTCTTTTTCGATGCTTGTGCGTTAACGTTCTGCTGTCATTACATTTAATATCTTTGGTGAAGTGTGCCATAACCTTCGGATTTTGTTGCTAACACCAGTGAGCAAGACGCTATTAGCTTAATGTGTCAGATTGTGAGGGCATCTCCTTTAAGCAGCCCTCTTCTGATCACTCCATTGATTGTTCCATGGAAGTGTTCACAATTCCGCATGCTGTTGCCACCACTGTGCTTCATTGTAGATATGCTGTTCTAGGAGAAGTGTTGTTGCCAAGCAAACCTTTTGGAGCAAAGGCAAAATGTTCAACCTTGGTTTGAGCAGACTGTCATCATAGCACATTCTGGAGATGTCAAGTGATTTTAGCAAAATGTAGTCAGACTTTTTTTTTTTTTTTGGTATGTTACATTGGCACTGCTGGAGAATGTCTGACATACTCAACATTCACTACCTGGCAAAAAAATTCTGCAGCTCTCAATGGTGTTGTCGGATATTTGGTAAGCCTTCTGACCATTTATTCCCTTAATCTTTTCATAAACTTTAGGGGGATGTCCAGTTCTTGGCTGCGGTATTAGACACAATACTTTAGCTTGTTGTATATGTAGTGGCAGGTGAAAGTACAAAAAAAAAAAAAAAAAAAGCAGCGAGAGGGGCTTGTGTCAAAATGACTAAGACGGCGTAAATCTTCTGTCGCCTCGGCATGCAAACAACGTGGGCCATCGCTTATTCTTTCTCCCTCACTCTTTCCTTCCTCCCTGTGGTGATGTCACGGTGGCGACTGAATGAAAACGTCTTGTCTCAAACCCAGCTGTCTTGTGGGCACTTGCACTTCATTTCAGACGTCTTTTGTGCCCGTTCAAACACAAGCACAAACTTGTGACAATGTGGGCAGCCTCCCGGGGTTAAGCCTACGTGAACTGTTGTCTGCACTAATACCATGTGGATGATGCATAAATATCATTTTATTTTCACGTTTTATTCCTTATATTTTTGTAAACTAATTTAAATTGATCCACACATTTTCTGATTGTTTTACAGCAACTGATTTTCCCCCTCCTTGGCTTACAATGTAATTCAAAAAGCCCAATCTGTGAATTATAGGTCACTTATCCACAGGAGGGCTGCAAATTTAGGCCGTTGTTGAGTTAACTGGCCCAATAGCATTAAATGTATGTTGCCTTTTTTCCACTTTTTATTAAGGCCTCCAAAATATACATTTTTTTTGTCATTCTAATATAGAATGTTTGTGTCATATATATATTGACACGGCCAGTGAAAAATTTGTAAAGTTTGGTTATTATCTCGTGAGAATAAAACATTTTTCAATTTCAAACTAATTTAAACCCCCAAAAAAATAGGGGAAAAAAAGATTAATCTTAGGGGGTAAACAAATCATCAAACCTGTTTTATGGAGAAAAGGCCTCTGTAGGAAAAGTTATTAACATGCAAGGGGAAAATAAATGCATTTTTCTTACAAGTATGATCTATATTCTAGCAAAAATAAATTGCAGTATTAGAATTCCACTTGAAATTTACTTAATGGTAATGATTTTCCCTCATTAAATTTATACTTTATTCTTAAGGAGAATCCAACTTTGTTCTTGTTAGATTGCTGCTCAGTCCTTGAATGAAAGAATATGCATGTGGCGGCTGGCTCTCACGCCATCCTCCTTTGTTATCCTGGCAGCTGCCGAGTCAGTTAGGAAAGGAGCCTACTGGGAGGAAAGGTCGCAGGTCAAACGGTGACGGACAAGAGGGCCGGCCAAGGAAGAAGCGGAGCGAGGCGAAGGTTTGACACTCTTACATTTTTTAATGAATTAAACCAGTTCTGATGCCTATTTATGTCACGTGCAAAAAACAAATGCAAGTGTTGTTCGAGTCACATGAAAGGGAAAATGATGCAGCTATTTCCAGCCTAGTGCAAAAGCACAAAACGTTTTCGCTGAACCGCCAGACTCCGCCCTGTTGTGTTTTTTTTGTAAATGACTCGTCCTAAATCAGTGTGTCAGCGCTGTGCTTAATATCAGCCAACTGTCAGCGAGGAACGCTGCATTTTGCCTCCATTGCAGTCAAGAGGCAACAACAAAAGAAAAAGCCATTTGAATGATTTATTACTGATGGCGGTGGACTAACATTTTACATCTACAAAGTTGTTTTTAAGAAATAATGGAAATAAGTCACAGTGGTCGTCTGGTTAGCATTGTCAGTCGCCCAGTGCAAAGGTCGTAGGTTGCATTCCCGGCTGCTGATTGGTTCAGAATTGGCTGGCTTTGGAAAATAATAAGAGAAGGGCGCACTCCCAAAACACACACACACTCAAGAGTAGCGCACAAGTGCAAGAGTAAATTACCAAACGCGACCTTAATGTTCACTTATTTCAAGGTGACTTAGAAGGAAGAAAACTAGCGAGGTAAAACTAACACACAAAGGTATGGCGACAAATGAAAATCCGCTTTAAACTAACTGAGAAGTAGTGAGCATAATACTTAAGACTTAAATATTAGTCATTGTTGGTAATTATTTTTTTATAACTTAATTCTAACTATAATTATTCATTTGTCGTAGATGCTCCCCTAAGCAATATTGTTGCTACAATTAGATTAGCCTTCCGTCAGTGTTCATAGAATTTAAGTGTAGTTAACCAATACTCTTTCAGTGCATGCATTACCGTTGCCCATCCGTCTTTTTCGTGGACTCATTTTGCCTTAGTCCATTTATATTGCTTGCCTGATTCAAACTTGGCTAACGCTGGCGCTAGCACGTTAAAGATGGCTAAGTCCTTTACGTGTACACATCTCCATCCAGAGGTGTTTAATCGGGTTATGCATAATGTCATTTTATTGCAAAAGTTGTACTGAGTCCACTGGTCTTTTATTTAAACCAAGTTACGCCAATCTCTTGCTCTGCGTAAGTATGGCGCACGCATGTCGTTGGTTTAGCCATTTCATTGTTGGTTTAACTGCTTCTTTGTGGCTGCATGCTGACCACAACACACACAATATTGTTTTTTTATTTGTTTATTCATTTTGTTTACATATGATTGCCATCGCTGGCAACTTTTTGCGATGCATCACAAAAAAAAAAAAAATTGCTCACTGAACTTCGGTTGCTGATTC